>NC_137499.1:32311990-32414490 GCF_041902795.1 Electrophorus electricus
TTGGAGGTAAGAACAGAGCTACAATCTTTGGAGGTAGCTTCATCCTTGGCTAACATTAGGAAGCTATTTGCCAACTGTTTTTTCCCCAGTTTTGCTGAGTCTTATTTATCATGGTACAGTACATGAATACATTTGTATGATTCAAGTAAAGGAAGCTAAAAAAACGTACAAACAACTAGGAACTTTAGGCTCCCGGAAAGCATTTTCATGAACAAGAAATTCACTGTGAGGAATATTTGTGCCCATTTTAGCCAACATGCTTGTACAATTGGGGGGGGGGGGTGTCTTTATTTTTAATTTGTTTTAGCAAATTATTTGAGCAACTCAAATAAAAACTACCTGAGGTGCCTCAGAGACTTCAATAAAAAATTTTCCTTCCCCGAATGGGGGTGTGGACAAAAGGAACACAAATACATCATCCGATTTTTATATGGGGTCCAGAGACATGTGAAAAAACTGTAAATGTTTTATTTAGATTTTATCATGAGTATTTGCATGAGCAGATTTTGGTTTGGATCTTCAGTAGGCTACATCAGAACAGAATGCACAGGGTGTATCATAACAGATGTATGATGAATAGATAGGATAGATCTTCCTAGGACAGAACAATTTCTAGGTAGGCCCAATATGATTAGCAGATTTAATTAAACAATTTTACATTTTAAAATTCTATTTCATATATATATATATATTTTTTTTCATATATATATATATATATATATATATAAATACCCCACTCTCCCACTCTCCCTCTGGGCGGTCTCTTTTTCTTGGGTCCTCTAACAGAGGCCTGGGAGCTTGAGGGTCCTGCATAGAATCTTAGCTGTTCCTAGGATTGCACTCTAACTATGTGTCGAACTTATAGAATGCAATTGATAGCTAGCTAGGGTGAACATCAATAAAGGCAAAATGACATGAAAGTAAGCTAGATAAAAGACAGTATAGAGAAATTATCTATTTGCCTACCAAATGCAAATCACACAAAGTAGTTTCTGAATGCTGCCTGCCAGTTTCCAGAATATGTAAATTAATTACCAACAAGTCTGTGTTTAACCGTGGCAAACTCTGAAATAAATAGCAAAAAATTCAGCTAATCACTAAACCAGTGGTCACCATTTGAACTAGAAACTTTTTATGATCAGTAATTTTTATTAAATGTATAATAGTATATAGTGCAAAAACATTTATCCCTATAGATAATACCTTTGGTGGGATTAAAAAAACCCATCTACAACTCACCCACCACCTTTCAGTCAGTGAGTATCTTTTATAACATGGCCCACTTTGATCATTTCTCATATGCTACTAACCTTCCCAATTCTTCATTCATTTAATTTCATTCTTGAAAAGAAAGGGCATCAATTTTCCTCCACTCCCTAAGAATGATCTGATAACCTATCATTAAGCTAGTTTGGATCCAATCCTTTAGATATTTGTCACCAGCATGCATGTGAGGTAGTAAATTAAAAGAAATATGCAGCTTTCAAAACGTGCAACTTTGACTGTGAAACTACACAAGACTACTAATATAACTTAAAAGAACAAGAGAAAAGAATGAACACTAGTCAAATGGTATTAACAGTTTTAGTTGGATTGCTGAGATCAGGTAGCTGCAAACAAGTTTTTATAGTTCACTTTACCATATCTGTAGTGCATGTGTGAAGACGTATCATCACTCATGGTTAGGTGATAATCAGAGCCATAGCTCTAGTGATAATGTAAAGGAAGAACACTGTCTAAGCACACCCACACCTTTAAAATATCACAGAAGAAAGCATTTTTGATGACCAATGACAATTACAGAAAACTGCCAACATTCAAGAAATTTGCTATAACAGTGACTTTTTCAGTTTTCATGGGATGGGCAGAAGACTCTTCTGGGTGGGTAATGCCCACCCCAGCCCACCTGTAGACCTGCCCCTGATATATCTTGACATTGCCCTATATGTATTTAGATGTGATGAAAGGTGAACTTCCTGTTTAAGATTGACACTCCTAAGGCAATATGCACTAGTTCTAGAGAAACTAGAGCCAAGTCAGTCTGCATATCTAGCCAGGATTCTAGAACACAAAGTGCAAGGAAAGTGCCTGGGAAGGGACACACTTTTGTGATTGTGCAAATTACCAGTAAATTTCAGTTTATTTCCAGTTTTAGCTGGTTCTCAACTAGTTTTTAGTAGTTAGTTGTAGTAGTCAGGGTTGTACCAATTACCCACTCAGTAGCCAATATAGATAGGATATATATATATATATATATATATATATATATATATATATATATATATATATATATATATATATATATATATATATATATACACACACAGGATGCACCATCTTCTTTTTTTTAATTGGGCAAACAGTAGTTGCACATTAGTACTAAATATGACTACTGGCTAAAGCCAGTTCTCTAAGAAAACTAGAAATACTGTTTTAGTTTTAGAAGCAATTATTATCCATTTTGCCTAACTGCAATTTCTGATCCAATTACATTTTTATTTAAGTTTATTTTGCCTCAATAGTTTTAATTCAGGTTTTAGCTTACTCCAATAGCCCTGCACCAGCTGGGCATGTGTGCTCTGTTTTGTGTAATACCTGGATGATGTTCAGGCAGACTAGGCAGGGGCTCGGCTGGGTGAACACACACGTTGTTCTTGGAGAAGATGATCTCCCCGTCCAGCACGGCCCGTGACCCTGCCGACCCTGCATTGAAGGTCAAGAGGTCAGAGGCTTTGGTGGATGCGCGTCGCAGAAGTCGACCGAATGACATCTCCAACACCTGGGTACTGCACCCATCCTCTGTATGAGAGAGAGAGAGAGAGAGAGAGAGAGAGAGAGAGAGAGAGAGAGAGAGAGAGAGAGACATGAACACAAAGGAAGTAGGAGAAATAGTGAATTGAAAGAACGCACTCAAACACTGACACTAATACAGAAAAAAGTTAATAAATTATAAAGTGAGAGAACATACTTTCTTCCAGCCTGGGCAGAAACACAAAGAGTGTCACTTATGTAATATAGCAAATTACACTGTATCTATAATTCACTGGTTTTATATACAGATTACAACATTGCATTAAAAAAATCATCACAATAGCAATGTAATGCAAACTGTTTACTAGCACAAGCCTGATATAATTTTTATGACTCAGTCATGACTGACAACTTCCATTCCATCCACGCTGGGTGTCCAGACAGTCAAACAATTTCTGCTTTGAAGAACAGTGTACAAATAAAAGGCACTGCATGTCAGCAAGGTCTTTGCTAGCACGATATTCCCAGAGTTCACGGCTTTTTTTTTTCCTGAAAACTGCATGCATTAAACAACTTGGAGAATTAAACTCATGTAAACTACAGAGAACCACTCCTCAAAAAACATGTAAACAGAGTAAATAATTTAAGCACAGCAAGCAATATCTGGAAAACAAATACAGGACGAAACAGTCTAAACTGTGTGCCACATCTACATCCTGGACCAACAGCAGGTTATCTATGACTTACATGGAGTCACACCTTGAACAAACACAGCTGTGCATGCACACACATGCACTCGCACACACACTGACCAATATGCAAGAAAATCACAAATGGGTTTTAGCAGTCATTTAAAACTGTTGATACATATTCTTCTTAGCACAAATTTTCAACCAAAAAGAAACATGTGGTCTGACAACATTCTCAGGTTCCTTTTATCCACCTCAAATCAGCAGCATTTCTAAATGGGTCTCAGCTTCATAAAAGGTACCATAGTGGGTGAAGGATATTACACAACACTGAATATTTTGTTATGCATGAAATTCACTTCCTCTTATCATGTTTTTGTTGCACTGTTGCATTTCACCATGCGGGGCCTAGTTTGAGCCATTCCTTTCCTTAATCAAGTGTTTTGTTTAAACGCCATGCATGGAACACATTCTTTACATCGATTCTGTTTATCTCTGTCTCAGTGCAGGAAAAGTCCATCTGGGGGTAATCACCAGACATCCTCATCGACACAAACTGCTCTTTGTACTTATTTGTATGAAAAAGAGCAAAAATGGTGTTAGAAGGTTTAAGTGAACATAGAATCTTTGGACAAATAATAATGAATATTCTGATATTTTATTTCAATTTTGATATCTCAGTCATTGAGATTAATTAGTGAATGCAGTTATCACAAAACGACTATTCCAGAGTGGAAACGTCAGAGCTTTACCACTGTAGTATACTGACACGTGAGCTATGATGTATAACGTGTGTCAACAATCACACTGATAGAAATTGACTGTGATGATGGCCTACTAATTTTTGCTCTTAAAAAACAGCCTTTTCAGATATGTAATTGTGTGTGTGTGTGTGTTTGTAGTTGGGGTGGTAACAGTACCAAAGCTTTTAATGCCACGCAAAAAATGGGGTCACAGTGACCCCATAGACCAGAGAAGTTATTATGGATGGCAAGCTGTGCAGCTCAGCTAACACTGAGAAAATCTAAATGAGATTGTTTCACTGCTAGTCCAACAAGCCTCAGATGCATGAACAGATGCCCTAATGTTTTTTGTCAAGGGACAGAGCCTGTGAACGGCCTGTAGACAGACTATAATGACTATAATAACTATAATACAAACTCTCCTGCCAGTTTAATAGAAACATCTATATTCCACCTACAATCACAGAGCACTTTATTAGGTACACCTACACATTCGATTTAAAAGTGCCTATTTGCTGTCAGTAGTCTTCTGCTGGAAGGTCTAATTAATCAATGAGGAGTTTGGGGAGAACATTTTCAACACAGCAAAAACACTGACATGGCATGGGCGTAGGTGTGCATATTAGGTGTGTGCAGATTTATCAGACACCATGGTGTGGTTTTTAAAAGTCTCAGTGCCAAGTTGAAAGTGGTCTGCCACTCAATCACATCCAGCCAACAGCAGCCCTATGGTCTGAATACCATTGATGAAATGTACAACTAATGCAAATGATGTACAAACTCACAAGCTTCTCTTATAAAAATAAATAAATAATAATAATAAAAATAATAATAATAAAAAAAAACCGTTGGCGGGGGGCGTTTGTGGGGGGGAGTCGGGTCGGGGGTTCTAATGGTTAGGACACCAGGCAAAAGCTATAGCAAACAATAAGACTGTCATGACTGAGACCTTGGTAAAGAAGGTGAAAGCTTATGCTGATAAGTTATTAAAACTCTTCGCTGGAGAAGCATCTGTCCTTGCTCTTGTATACTGTCAGCACCTCTGGGACCAGTGTCACGCTGCCAGGGTTGTCTATATAACAGATCACGGTAACCTCTTATCTAACATGCACATACTTGGATAGCACATATAGAAAACGGGGTGACACTCTTCTGAATGAAGCGCATGACAGTCTGCTGTGCATAGCTGAGCAGAAATGCCCACTGTGGTTAAGTTCCAAGTCCTACACAATTTGAAACTTCTGGATAAGAGAGAATCTAGATACTTAAAAGTAGCTACTATCCTACGAAAGCATGGAAGTGAGCAGATAGGTAGCCAAGTGACCAGCTATGGCATTCACACTAGCTTATCTCGTGACAGAAATACTAGTGGTGTGTTCGCGCTATAACCGCTATTACAGACGAAGGATGGAGGCCTGTCTGATGCTCTGCCGTCCCGACGCGACAGCCTCCTGCTCTTACTTTTTCGTATATTTTAGTTCAGCGCACAAAACCTTCGCTCTGTCTAGGTATATGGCGTCACTGCCAACGCATCGCTAAACGGTTATGCAAACATATTACGCAGCCTAAAGAGAAATAACGTCATTGGACGTCCAGTGTCTTCTAGGTTTATTCATAATAAACGAGATTATCATCATTGGTTGCCTCCGTATGGGACGCATCCTACTGTTGCCTACACGCCTTCAAATGGTCTAAACATCCAAACATCCCACCGTAAAGCTTACCTTCAGTCCCTCGGGGAATTACAATATTTGATGCTCATCCATCTTAACGCATGTTATCCTTAGTGAAATCACGTTCAAAAAACAGACTGTCCTAAGAAATGTACTACACCCTGCATGCGCGTGTTTATCTGTATGACTTTACACGGCACGTTGCTGCTGCCGTCTACAATCTTGAAACCCAACCCCCAAAATTCCGCTGCTTCCGGGACGACAGTCCGCTTCCTTCGTAAACCTATAAGCAATTTTACTTTTACTAATGATTCTAAACAGTTATTCACACATGAAAAAAACGTTACATGTAGAACAATACAACAATAAACTTTGCAATAGGTTTTATTAACCATTTTCTCGTGTTTAATTGATGATGACGTTTTAAAGGTCACGTCTTCTAGATGTGGTTGAGTATGCAAGGCTGAATACTTCAGGCAACATCAGGACCGCGTTATAGTAGCATCACCTCGGTCTCTAATCGGGGCAAAAATGAAGAATGGACAAATCATGTTAGCTCCCTAAAAGAAACGCAGTGAAACCTCCCTGTCTAGTTCCAGTCTGGTGAATGTTTCTTTAATAATAGAAGCAGATAGATTCAAAGCTCAGTCAGCAATAAAGCAACATTCTGCTTAGCTGGGAGCGTAGAGATATCCTATTTCTCAGTTCTGTGACTTTATACCTCTCGCTTTTTTTTTTTTAAGTTTTAATCATGCATTAAATTTTACAGTCCAGGGAGCTGGTGTGGTAGCAATAATCAAACACCAAATGACACTTTGCTGCAGTATCCATTCCCAACCATTACAAAAACAATACTTTTTTGCTGTTGTTTGTTTGTGTGTGTGTGTGTGTGTGTGTGTGTGTGTGTGTGTGTGTGTGTGTGTGTGTGTGTGTATGATAAATGGAGTATGTGTTGAGCTATGGCCAACAAGAAAATAAAACACTGATTAAAAAACAGAAACACACTATAAAAACAATTTATTTATTGGATATATATAATGGGTTTTGACTGTAGTACTCCAGAATTGTGTATGCTGGTACATTTGACTCAAACCAATTACTGATGTTTATGTAAATTCTGATTATTAAAAACATTATGGCCTCACAGTTAACATTTACCTTATACAACATATAAACAATAGTAGCATCGGAGACTTCTCACGTTCTCATGAACTCCACTGTACTGTGAATGGCTCTGATATGGGGAGGGCTAGATTAGGCACTCTAAGAACCTAGAGCACACATGCACGCACGCACAGACAGACAGACAGACAGACAGAGGACCAGTTCTATTTATTTATACTCAGGTTTTATTTATAAAGAGGTTATTGCAATATGCCTAGAATTTTCATGAATTATGAACAGATGCAGAGAGATTGATTGGTTTTGCATGATTTTAGAAAAAAATTATTTTATTTTCTATAGGATGCTTTTGTCACAACTTCACATTTTCTCCTAAACCATTCTAATGAAATGGGGGGCACACCACAAAGCAGAATTTAATAGTTTAGCCAGATAACACAACATAAGACCAAATTCAAGACTCTTCAATAAGAGAAGAGTTGAGTAACATTATCGATTGGACAACCTCAGCTTTGATCTTAAATGCCTAAACTGAGAAATCCTGCTTTTTGGAATACCCCTTAGCTATTAGTCTAGTGAAATGTGTGTTCATATCTGAGCACTTTGATTGCTTACCATGGTGTCCCAGCAGTAAGAGAAATCCATGACTTTTTCTCTATTGGCCCATACACCTGCAGGTGGGGTTGGAACTCCAAACACTCGTACCTCTCCCACAACTAAACCTTGCACAGATCTATTCAGTTTTACTGGCTCACTCACCACCTGAGACTAGGAGCAAATGACATAATAGACACAATGGATTACTAGAGGGCAGATTAAATCATACATCTATAGAGTACACAGATCAAAAACAACATTTTATTGGCCATGTCATTAGATGATGAGATAATTAAGTACTAGGTAGAATTACAGTGAAGCCCATTAAGCATGAACCACAGCATTTTCACAGATAGTATTTCCTTTTGATTGTTTGCTTTTATTTGTTGCTATGGTTGTACAGCATACAGCATTCTGCTCTCACATGCACTGGCCACTCCCTTCATTAGAGACATCTGCCTTGCACATTCCTTGGCTACTTCAGGTAAACCTGTCTTATAACTGCACTTATTGTTGTCTTGTGTTGAGAAACTGACAATGAAGTACCAGACTATGTGCAAAATTTGCATAGGGACAAACTTTATTGCTACACCCACAAAGTAATTCTAATAAGGTGATTTGACAAGTGATTGGACATACAACAAATATCCGGGAACTCATTTAATATGCAAGTTGTTCTTGTAATATATTTATAGATGTTTATCAGGTTAACTGAAAATCAATTTTAATCAAGGTATAGGCTTAATCTATGTCTGGACAACTTGGAATTTAATTTAAAAAACGGGCCTACCTGTCCTGCAATGAAGAGTATGTAGGAGTAATCTCCATGTTCAAAAGTGTCCAGACTGTCTCCATCATCCCAAAACAGCTCCCCTCTGGCCCAGCCCTTTGTGGACAGCGCCACCGTCAAGAGGAATGGGTTACTACGTGAAGCTGCAGTTGTTAATGCAGGCACCTTAATCCACATGGAGAGCAACTTATAAGCACATGGGAGTCCCACACACTAACATAGAATATACAATCAGAGTGTGAACTATGGGTAGACATGTATAGAGTAACTTACCTGTTGTGGAATAATATGCCCTTCTCTCACATGAATGTTGATAGTGTCTAGTGGAGCAGGAAGGAGCAGGTACTGCCCCCTGCTATGGTAAGGTTGTCCCTACAGTGAAAAATAGAGGATGAGATAAAGAGTAAATCTACAGAGACAGTTGTCAGTAATTGTACTATAGCGTAATGCATTATGGTGGAATTTACATTGTGCAAACTGTACCACGTCACTGGGGGGAGGTAGGCTGCCAGCTCCAGAGCTCCCTGCTCCAGCACTGGACTGATAAGCAGAGAACTCCCCCACAGGAACTGTCTATCTATGGTTTGGCAGTTTGGATCAAATGGGAACCTAGGAGGAATTCAAAGACAAAAACAGAAAGAAGGAACCAAATTTGCTGTCTAGTATATTATACTTGTATATAAACAAACAATCTTATTGATCTAGGCAATCAACAAAAGTGCACCATCAAAAGTTTTACATCACACAAAAACATAACTGCATGTGCAGAGAGACATTTATTTCTGACATTTATACAACTTCTTACTCAAGGAAAAGGGGCCTTGCTACAGTGCTGGCTGAGGTGTGTGCATAGTGGAACAGCGTGTAGAGGAAGGGCAGAAGAGAGTATCTGAGCATCAGCACACTCCTCATCGCTGCCTGGGCCAGCTGCCCAAACACATAGGGCTCCTGGGACTAACTCACACACACAAACAAAACACCAACACATGCAGTCAGGGTTACAGTTTCCACATATATAATACAACAGGGTACAGGGGATCCAGTTAGGCTACAGTTACATAGTGAAAGCCGAAAACAAAGGAGAAGCAAATTGCTCTTCTTGTAGTTTAAATGTCAGGTGACCGTGAGCTCATCATTGTGGAGCCCTGTAAAGTGTCTCACAGTGTTGGGTCTGTCATTGTGGTTTCTCATGAATGGGTAGAAGGCTCCAAGCTGGGTCCAGCGCACACATAGCTCCTCACTTGTGTCCCCTCTGAAGCCACACACATCGGCCCCAACCAGAGGAACCCCATAGAGCCCGAACAGCAGCATGGCTGGTGCATGTGCACACGCACGCACACACACACGCACACGCACACAAGCCCAACAGAGAATACATAAACTTATACTCAGTGAAGTGCAAGTACCAGTGTGATTAAAAAAAACAAAACATTGTCAATTGTCTCTGTTTGTTTAATTGAATAAACTTCTTCCTGTGAAAAACAGGACACAAGAGAATGCACTTCAAAGTTCAGATTGTTTTATGCAACTCCATAAGACAAAGTGAAAAAGTGGCTAGTCATATGTATACACCCTTTAACTGTGGGATTTCCACAGCCAGGCTTAAATACCAACTGCCCTGTAAAGTTTCATGGCTCCCCTGCTGTAGCCCACCCAACTACATTCGGTAGCTTGGCACGATGGGACGGCGTTCCCTAGATCAGGACGGTGTTCTCCAGATCAGGTGGTACAACAGCATCCCTGCACTCACACCTGGAATGGAGTACTGCAGCTGCTCCCAGTCACTCTGTACATCTCCTGTCCAGTGGGCCGCGAAGCGCCCAAGCCCAGGGAACGAGGAGCGGGAGAGCACAAAGGGGCGCGAGCGCCTCACTTTGAGCAGCGCACTGCAGCGGGGGGAGGGGAGAAGGTTTTTAGAATGTGGGAACCTTGTACATAAAAAGGACACACAATTAATGATTAGATTACAAAAAACAGACACAAGTATATTTTGATCATATTGAAAAAGAACAATCTCAAATGGGAGGAATCTATCAATATAAAATAAAACACACAAATCTTTATTCAAAGCAAATGAAGGTGGTAATAGTAATGAGTGAGAAATGCAAAACCATCCCCAACCTGTAGGTGGCCATAGCTTCAGTCAGCCCATAGAGGTTGTGAAGGTTGTAATGAGCAGATAGGCCTTGCACGCTGGTCATGCAAAGGGTTCCTGAATTTAACCGACCACCTAACACATCTACAGAACCACAGATGCCTCCTTATACATCAGGTCATAGACACTCAATGCAATGGAATGGTGAGTAAAGTCAAAAAAGGTGCTGGTTGCTAGTAGTGTACTGACCTGGAACATAAGGGGGATTCTCCAGGTCAGTATCTGGGCACCCATACACAGAGCCTTGAACAAAACTAGCAGGCTCATTCATATCCTGCAAGCATGAGGACCAGAAAAATGATACACGTCTCTATTTAAGTTTGTCCCTGGGAGAAAAAAAAAACACAGTCTAATGAGATTGTGCGTTAAACTTACTATCCACAGGCCATCTAATGACACACTGGCATGGAAGTCTCTGATGCACTCTTCCCACCAACTCACTGCATCTGGGTTAGTGAAGTCTGGGAATGCGGTTGCACCTGGCCATACCTGGTACAAACACAGACACATTGCTGGGTAAGTTAAGTCACATTCCTTCATATTCAAATATAATTTTGTGTAGCAATTGAAGGGGCTTACATAACCCTTGCCTACAGACTGCTGCAAATGAAATTATGCAAAAGGAAAGCAACAAACAATAACATCAAGACTGTGAGCCCTAGGAGAAGTGCCCACCTTTCCAATGAGCATCTGTCCTGTGAGGTTTTTGATGAATACTCCCCTCCTCTCTCCCTCTTCAAAGGGTTTATATGAGCCTGGGGGACTTGTGCTGCTGATGCCAGGATCCTAAATCATATTTGCATACTGCCTTACTAAACCATAACACAAGTAGTTATGTAGTCATGATGCATGTGATTTCTTATATTCAGAATTTTGAGGATGGGTGTGAACCATGAAGTTTCTGGTTCACTAGTGGCCGAAATACTAATTTTATAAGCACTTTTAGGTAAATTGAGAAAACAGCTTTTAACAGAGTGTGAAAATCTTAAATGGGGCATAATACATTTTTCAAAACCCAGCTCTGCATTCATTTTCATTCACATACAACAAATGGACTTACCAAAATGATCACATACTTTATTCCTTGCTGGTGGAACTCCTTCACCATCTCAGGCAAATCTCCAAACCTCTTTGGATCAAAGGTGAAGACTCTCCTCTTGTCTGCATAATCGAGATCATTCCACTGCACGTCCTAGTGGTATAGCCATGTAACAGCATGTCAGTCCAAAAAAAAAAATCCTTATTTTTTCAAGTTTTATTTTTTCACGTTTTATTAATTTATTTTTCACAATCTCACATGCAAAACTAATTATGAGAATATCAAAGCCAGCCTGCAATCCACTGAAGAAAGTCTTACAAAGCATATTTGAAATGTACAGTTACACACAAGAGGAAACTGGGCCTGGTGCATGCGCTGCACCACAGTTCTCGTAGCATTAGTGGAGGTGTAGCCCCAGCGGCAGAGGTGGAAACCCAGTGACCAGTAGGGCGGCATCATAGGATAACCTGCAACGTTATAAAGAAATCATAGTTCCTGAAGAGGATTATACGTTCTGATGTGCAGCTTAAGTAAAGTCTATACAAGCCATACCAATAACCTGATGATACTGTTGGACCACACTTTGTGGATCAGGGCCTAAGAATATGTAGAAATCCAGAATCCCCCCAATGGTCACCCAGGTAAGTGCAGGAGCAGGCTGCAGTGACACTTCTAAATAAACACATGAAACACACACAATCCACATGCAAATACAGAAAATAATTAAAAAGCTAAAGAATGGTCAATTGCCTCACCCATGGCATTGCTGTTAAGTAGGAATATCCCATGGGCATGACCATCACCGTCCTGGACCAAGCAGAATGGATGGGAGCCATAGAGATTGGCATCACTCTGCAAACAGTCCAAGGGAAAATGACTGACTCTGACCTAGAATACCTTCAGAACAGGGGCTGGACTAGGGGTGTACCCACATGTGGTGCCATATCTCTGTTCCACAGAGTCACAGAGGTCCAGTTAAGGTCCAGTGTGAGATGGGTGTAGTGCTCCCCCAGTCCAGAAACTAGAGAAGAGGCCAGCAAGGTGGAGAGCTGAAGGTACTGGTCTGCATAAAGGAGGGGTGCTACTGTTGTATTCACCCTAAGATGCACATGAACACACAAAAGACCCAAACAAACATTGCACTCATAAGAGTCAATGGTGCAGACACACAGGCAAGTTCAATAATCAATTGAGACATTGATTCCGAAATCTTCATAAAAACGCACAATATTTTAGTCTACTCATTCAGGTCATCTTTCCCTAGATTGTGGACCACACTCACAGCACCCGGCCATTGGATCTGCGACGCACAATGAAGCCAAAAGGGTCTGGCTGGAACTCCACATCATAGAGGCGACTTTGCATGCCTGTAGCTCTGCCCGATGAAACTGCCACAAAGGGAACCTCATACCGAGTAGATGAGGGATCCTTCAGCTGTGTTGGGGTTCACAATACATGAAGCAGTTGAATGTTAATGTGAAATTTTAGATATTCACAAAAGCTCTTTGCCACCGCAGAGGCTACTCTGCTTCCAAATCTTTCCTGGTGTAAGCTGTACACATTACATATCCCTTTAAAAAGGAGACACACTGAAAAAAGCTACTTACCGTAAGGTGCAGGCGACCTGTATCCTCTGGCATTACTTCTAATTGCAGTGTGGAGATGTCCCGAGGGAGGTAGGAAGGAGTGGGGCGACTCAGGGTGGCTTTCTGACCTCTAGATGTGGGTGAAAGCGGCCCCATCCTGTAGCCGGGATAAGAAACTGGGTAGAAGCACCAAGGCGGCCCACCAAAGGCAGACTCTGGCGAGGGCACATAGCAACAGCCTCGTTCCACGCACTCCACCTCGGACAGTGCGCGATCCCGGGCACAGTCGAAGCGCCTTTCCACAGTAATAGTGCAGTCCTTTTCAGCAGTAGTGAAGTGAGTTGGCGGTTGATTAGAATAGTCATTATATGAGGTATTTAGGGGTCGATTCTGCAAGTAATATCTCGCATTAGGAACATTTGAACTGTATGCTAACTTTGAGTGTGATGCTACTCTTACTGTTGATGCTTTCTGAACATAGAACTGGTCAATGAATAAGTATACCGATAACACAACGGTGAAATGAACAGTGTATTGTGGAAACATGCGCCAATTCATGGCTACTACAGTCATGTTCTTTTTCCAAGTGAGGTTAAAAAAAATCTGAAGCCAAGCACGTTGCCAGTGAGCAGGATTATATTTTATATTTGAAAAGAAAACGTGGCGCTTGTAAAGAAATGTTAGTTTCACAGCTGCTGGGCTACAGTAGGCTTTTTAAACTCACAAGTCTTTTGTACACGTTTCCCTCTCGGACGTAAAAGGTAGCAACCCGTGCACATTATTGTGTGTCCCCCCCCCTAAAAGTAACAGTAACAGTAACAAAAGACAAAACAAATAAACAAAACCCTTGTGAGCGGTAACTATTACAAGATTATTTCGCTTTCACGTTCGTTAAAGAGGAGTTCAGGTAGAAAACAGAGGCGCAATAAGAACAGGAAATAATGTGCTTCAAGAGACCACGCCTATTACAAATTAAAAGCATCTCAATAAATAAAATAGAGACGTATAATAATCACTAATAATCCTGTTATTACGTGTTGGACGTACAATTTTCGTTAATGACCGATAGTTTGAATGACGTTAATACTGGGTCGCTGATGTTTCGTTAAAATGGCATTTTATTACAGACTGTAGTGCATGTTTATTTTACTTTTACTGCAGTTTCATCCATTGTTGATATAGACGAACCGGTCTATAACTTATGCAATTTGTAAAAATACTTTACAAATGATGGTAAAATCTGGCTTCACGGGTCTTGTGAGCAGGGCACACCCAGAAGTGCCAAGAACCTATCAAAACTGAAGACTCACGCCGTTGTTTCCTGAACCAAGCCTTTCTGTGTACGGCGTGTGTAGATCGGCGTCGTGAACGTTCATCGGGTCCACACTGTTGCATGCATCCCTTTTGGGTCAACAGGCCTCCGTACGCAGGATTTGTAAGTAATAAATATAGAAAATTTGAACTTTATGCATACGTAAGACACGTTGATTACACAGTAGATAAAGGTCTTTCAAATTAGAAAACGTTCTTTGACCACGAACATAGTTAGCTAGCCTGCTAGCTAACTGCCAAGATCACTCTGACTTAGCGATAGAGCTAGCACATTGGGATTAGAAGAATCACATCGGTACAAAGCAAAACACTGGGTAACCGTGCTGTGTTCTTGCATTAGTTGAATTTAAGGGAATAATTACTCGACGTGACTTGTGCATCTAGTTGCGCTCATTCAAAAAAGTCAGTTTAAGTTCTGTGTTCTTACTAGTTATACTGCCCACTCGTAATAAGTTGGCCTACCGTTACACATGGTCACCAGTTGAAACCGAGGCCGCTAGCAAATATGCTAACCTGGCTACCTACCTAGCGTGAGTGTTGGTGTTAACGCTAGCTAGCTAACGATGTAACTTGTAACAAATAGTATTGTTAGCTAAAATGCATCCATTTGTGGGAACTGCTAGCTAGCGAATTGGGCTGAATTCGGACGTCGATATCCGGATTTATATAAATGGCTAGCTAGCAAGCTAGCTACTTGACAGGATGTGCCTAGCTAGCAAGACTCCACGAAACTCTTCTGACCTCACTTTTGCTAGATGGTTAGTAGCTTCAATTAAAAACAAAATGCCGCATATTCTTTTATGAACCACTATTTTTTTTAAGTTGGTGTCTAGGCTTGATTGGTTGCCTTGAAAACAAGTTGCACAGGAGTGTTTGGGGTTTACTGATGGTCAAGGGGACATTGAACTACTCTTGGAGTTCAGCGTTTAAGACTCATGCTTTGGAAATAAAACCATGCAAGCTTGCGTCGACTCTCGGGGGGGGGTGCACGGAAATCATGTAGCAGTTTTGTAACTACTCCTTCAGGCGCGCGGTTAACCAGGCCTCACACACCACGTCAATCACCAAATGCATGTCAACAACGCTTGTATTCATATATTGGTCATTAGCTCTTACCCTTGTCCACTCCTGGTAGTCCTGACCAAATTAGTATATTACCTTTCTGCAAATGTAAATGTTATAAACAGTTTATTGCAGTGGATACCTGCTCATGCATGCTGTCTCTTACGTGTAGGATGGAGTGGCAGCCAGATGAACAGGGACTCCAACAGGTCCTTCAGCTCCTGAAAGACTCCCAGTCTCCAAACACAGCCACACAGAGAGCTGTGCAGCAAGTATCCTGCTCAAAGGCTTTTCTTGTCTGCTTGTGGACTACAGCCAGAAGGTTTTGCTGCATGCATTAGCATTGCAGTTATTTTCCTTTTATCCCTCACTGTTGGACATGTGCAATTTGATCAAACATGGTTTTATTTCTAGTCTTACATTTAAATCCGTGTCAGAAGGAATTACTTGCATTGGAGTTCAAATGTGTCCAGTCTTTGTTTTAGGCTGAGAGACCATGAGAATGGGCCAGGAAGAAGACACCATGGTTCCTATAATGTTGTTGTTGCAGCAGCTTTGTATAGTAAAGCTGCTTTAAAATGTTTGCCATGTATTCATGACAATCCATGACAGGATTTCACATAAACGGCTGCTTTCATCACTGGTGGAGCATAACGTATCAAACCAAATTTGATTGTCTGGTCCAAGAAACATATCTCCACAGCATTTTACCTTAATCATGTTCCCAGAAACTAGAGCAGCTGAACCAATTTCCTGACTTCAACAACTATCTCATCTTTGTCCTGACCAGACTGAAATCTGAGGGTAGGTCCTTCTAGGGCACACTATTCTGTTCAAGGCCATCAGTTACTGTATAAGGAACACTAGTTCCAGAGATGCAATATTCTTTCTATTACCTCTTCTAAAAAATGTAGTTTATTGTTTAACACACAAATGAACTTAATTCTGTATATATTATTCTATATACAAGTCTGGTTATGAACTTGTTTGGCTATATTTGAATTTGTTTAAAAAGGTCAGACCTAGGCTTATGTGTAACATTAAAGGCCCTGTGTATTTTAAAAGATGAATTCTGAGGCAGTGAGTGATTCCTCTAGCCCTGCCTGAAGTTAAATCTCCCCAGGACCTGGAATTGCTTGTTAGCTCAAGCCAAGAATTGAGATTAATTAGTGATGCCAACTGAGTGATCCAAAATACTGGCAAGACGTTTATGCCTGATGTTTGTGTTTTGATTAAAGTGGTCTATGGGTACCTGTTTTCTCCGTCGCTTGCAGACGAGCCCACACGCTCTCTCAGCGGTCTGATTCTTAAAAACAATGTGAAGGCTCACTACCAGAACTTCCCTCCGGCAGTGGCAGACTTCATCAAGCAGGAATGTCTGAGCAGCATTGGGGACCCATCCCCCCTCATTCGTGCTACTATCGGTGAGTCGGTGTGCTTTGCCTGCAGCTCAGTTCTATACCAATATCGTGGCCTGCTGGTGGGTCATTTGGTCCCTCTCTCTGATTTCAATCCCCTTTTACATTACTTTAGGGTTTGTTTGGTTTTTTTTTCTTTCTTTCTTGAAATACCTGTTTCATCTTATCCTGTACCATGTTCCTCTTATATACACCTCCCCAATCATTTAGATTTGGCATTAATTTCTTTACTTCCTTAAATATATAGGTAGTAGAATAATATTTATCCACATTGACAAAGTGAAGAGGGGGGTTCTCATTATGTTTCCTTTTAAATTATTGTATCTCAGGCTCATAAAGGCAGCTAATCGTGTCCCCCATGCAGGTATCCTGATAACAACCATCGCTTCTAAAGGGGAGCTGCAGACATGGCCTGAGCTGTTGCCTCAGCTCTGCAACTTGCTCAACTCTGAGGACTACAACACTTGCGAGGTTTGTCCATTCACATCTGTCCATCCTGCTCCTGTTTATCTTTATAGTGCTGCCTTCATTTCTCACTCTTGTGATGTTCTACCATGTTTGGATGTGTGATGTACTGTTTGTGTGTGTGTTTGTGTTTTTAAATATATTATTTATTCATTTTTTTAAGAACGTTAAATGCTCCTAATTCTTACCACATGTCTCTGATCCAACCTGTCAGCTCTGCCTTCCTTTGACTTGCCTTGTTTGTGTACTTAGGGTTCGTTTGGGGCACTGCAGAAGATCTGTGAGGATTCATCAGAGCTGCTGGACAGCGATGCACTGAACCGGCCTCTTAACATTATGATCCCCAAGTTCCTGCAGTTCTTCAAACACTGTAGTCCCAAGATCAGGTCAGTGGCTAATCAGGCTGTTTACCATGATTCCTGCAACTCTTTTAATGTGCTTGTTATCATGCAACTATAGTTCAGTTAACACTCCCAATTGCCCATAATAGATGGCTTTATGTTCCTTGTTTGCAGATCTCATGCCATTGCTTGCGTGAATCAGTTTATCATTGGCAGAGCCCAAGCTCTGATGGACAACATTGACACCTTCATAGAGGTACATGCTGTCACAGGTTTAGTTCTGATAGTTTTGAATATCCCTTGCTCCACTCCACTCTCCTCTCTCGCTCTCTCTCATATCGTGCTTTAGAGTTTGTTTGCGCTGGCTGCGGACGAGGACTCAGAGGTGCGAAAGAATGTGTGCCGTGCACTCGTTATGCTGCTGGAGGTCCGCGTTGACCGTCTCATCCCGCACATGCACAGCATTGTTCAGGTGAGTCCGCCCCCTGTCACTGTGGCAGCTGCCTGACTCTTTGTGGCAGGATCTCATACTATGTCTTCTTTTCCCTCCAGTACATGCTGCAGCGTACTCAGGATCCGGACGAGAACGTGGCTCTGGAGGCCTGTGAGTTCTGGCTCACTCTGGCTGAGCAGCCCATCTGCAAGGATGTGCTGTCTGGACACCTGGTGCAGTAAGTGGCCAAGTGGCCAGCTGAATGGCCTGTCCAGACATTCACTTTCGTAAGGGTCTGACAGGCTCGACAATATTGGTGGCAAGGTTGCTGTTGGCTAAAAGCCCTTGCCAGGGGGAAATGTGCATCTGGTCTGTCGCCATGGAGATGATGACATCCGAATTTTTGACTGTTGGTGATTCTTTGCGTATTCATACTGTCTGATCCACTGTAGCCCAGCCATGTTGGCACCCTTATCGTATGACAAGGGCTGGACAGCTCATTTTAGCATTCCCTCCAGCATTTGCTTGGCACTGCTGGACAGATTGATTTTGGCATGGCATAAGCATTAATGTTGCATAGCAGTAACAGCACAGACACTGGTGTTTACATCTACAACTTATTATATTTAAACTGTGCAACACAGTGATGCACCTTATGCAACTGGGCATCATCTGGCAATCTAAATATTAAACTATTGTGTAGTATTATCTTTTTGTACTGTTATTCACATTTGACTTTTTTTTTTTTTTCTACAGCAGTCTTTATTATTACCAGCAGAGACCAGATGCTGGTGCAGTCAGCTTATGATGTGTTTAAAATCTTGCCCTGTTTTTAGACTAATTCCCATTCTGGTGAATGGAATGAAGTACTCTGAAATTGACATCATCTTGCTGAAAGTGAGTACACATTTGCTGCTCTCGTTTCCAACAACACTCATTCTGTGTCTGTGGGCTGGCCATGGGAATGATGATTTTTTTTTTTTCGATCTTGAGACTACTGTGATGTTTCACGTATTCATACTGTCTGACCCATGGCCTGGTGTACTGCACACCATAGGGTGTGATGTCAGGAAAGGGAAACTGTGGGAATGTAACCTTTCCCATGTCTCAAAATACTGACGTGCCTGCTAGCTATTGCGTCTAATGTGCTCTTGTGGTGTGGGTGAGGTGTGGGGGATGGTTTTGTTTTTCTCTCCCCCCCCCCTTCCTTTTAACTCATTTGACAGGCAAATGATTAGATGGTAGAAATTAGAGCTTGCTGTTCATTAACACATTTGATCGCACCATTAACATTTCAGCTATCCAGTTTTTATTTATATATGCGCGCACACACAGTTTTGTTGAGGTCTCCAGAGGCTCTGTTTGCTAAATGATTATTAGAACGGTTCTAATGTTTTTTGGGTGATCAATACACTCCTCCCTGGCTGTTGAGACCAAAAAGCGCACTTGTTTACTAACCCAGTCTCTGTTTCACTCTGCCCCCCCTGCTACAGGGTGACGTGGAAGAAGATGAGGCTATTCCAGACAGTGAGCAAGACATTAAGCCACGCTTTCATAAGTCCCGCACAGTCACGCTACAACACGAGGGGGGCGAGGGAGAAGAGGGTGAGGATATAGATGAAGATGATGATGACGACGATGACACCCTGTCTGACTGGAATCTACGTGAGTAGATGCTTATAGAAGTGCACTTCTCAGGTTTATTAATAAGTGTTTTAACTGTTTTTTGTTTTTTTTTCCCCTCCCTGAATGTTTCTACTAATGTGCCAACTTGCACACCAGAAATGAGATCTAAGTAGCTGATACAATTAAGTTGTCTTGGGTAGCTTTAACATTTACGTGCACTTTGGCTGGTGAGATCACCACTGGTCTCTGTGGAGGTGATGACAAATCATGTCATAACTGTCCGTGATGTTCAAGTATTCATACTATCTGATCCACTGTGGCCCAAGTGTGGAACCTGCCAGTTTTCCAAACTGCAGCTGAATCGTTTTGAACAGCAATTTGTAATGGGCAGAAATGAAATGAAATCAGAGCTAAGACCCTGTGTTTGGCAGGCAAGTGTTCAGCAGCAGCACTAGATGTGTTGGCGAATGTGTTCCGAGATGAACTGCTGCCCCACCTGCTTCCACTGCTGAAGGATCTGCTGTTTCATCCAGACTGGGTCATCAAGGAGTCTGGCATCCTGGTTCTGGGGGCCATTGCTGAGGGTATGCTAATGCTGCCAGGCCAATGGTAGAACTATCAGTCCTTCTGCCCCTCCTGTGCCCACTTCTCCAGTGTTGGACTTGCATGGAAGCCTGTAGACTACTTGTACTTGAAATGCGCTTATTCACGTATTCCTTCACTGGTGCCTGTGTTGCCTCTCTCCTTCTGCAGGCTGTGTGCAGGGCATGGTTCCTTACCTGCCAGAGCTGATTCCACACCTGATCCAGTGTCTGTGTGATAAGAAGGCTCTGGTGCGATCCATTGCCTGCTGGACACTGAGCCGCTATGCCCACTGGGTGGTGAGCCAGCCACCAGACGCCTACCTCAAACCCCTCATGACGGAGCTGCTCAAACGCATCCTGGATGGCAATAAGAGAGTGCAGGAGGCTGCCTGCAGGTGGGTTGGGTGGGTGGGTGTCCACCTTTGCAAGATGCATTTAAAATAGCTACTCTGAAGGAGTCTGACAGTGGAGTTTCTGCAGAATTTCCAAAGATCATGTTTTCAGCGCTAACTGTTTAAAACCAAATGAACTTTGAATGTTGTCTTAAAGCTTGCCTTGAACTCTTGATTCATTTCTTTGCCGCAGTGCGTTTGCAACTCTAGAAGAGGAGGCCTGCACAGAGCTGGTTCCCTATCTGGGCTTTATTCTGGACACACTGGTCTTTGCTTTTGGAAAATACCAGCACAAAAACTTGCTCATCTTGTATGATGCAATCGGGACACTGGCTGACTCTGTGGGCCACCATCTCAACCAGCCCGTAAGTGTTTACACCACAGGCAACTAAACTGGATGTTTTAATTTAAAAAAAAAAGGGGGGGGGGGATTCAAAACTGATGCCTACATAGATCTCAGTCAATGATATTTCCCTTCTTGCATGTTCATTTTATCTTTAAAATGTGAAAATCTAGTGTGTTGGGGTATTTTTGTATGTTTTATCAAGTCTTAATTTGTTGCTCAGTTGTGGCCTTTTACTCATTCTCTCATAGGAATATATCCAGAAGCTGATGCCCCCTCTCATCCAGAAATGGAATGAGCTGAAAGACGAGGACAAGGATCTCTTCCCTTTGCTAGAGGTGAGTAAGTTCAGCCTGATGTAAGTTGAATGCAGAGGAATCTGAGGAAATGCAGGCAGCCTCAGGTAAACATAACCACACAGTAAAAGGTTGTTTTTTGTTTTTGTTTTTTTAATAAATCCAGTGTCTGTCGTCAGTGGCTACAGCTTTGCAGAATGGCTTCCTGCCATACTGTGAGCCAGTGTACCAACGTTGTGTCACTCTTGTTCAGAAAACCCTCGCTCAGGCCATGGTGAGTATGCACCTGGTTCAGAAAACCCTCAATCAGGTCATGTCTGATGCTCTCACTACTGACCTCGCCTTCTATCAGCATCAAGCCTTTGTGGAATTCTTTCAAACTATTGATAATAAATTGCTATCCTGTTCTGGCTCTTGTTCCTGTGATAGATGTATAACCAGCACCCCGAGCAGTATGAGGCTCCCGATAAGGACTTCATGATCGTGGCCCTGGACCTGCTCAGTGGCCTGGCTGAGGGCCTGGGTGGCCATGTGGAGCAGCTGGTTGCTCACAGCAACATCATGACGCTGCTCTTCCAGTGCATGCAGGTACACAGCAGATACCCAGGTGTGAGAGGCAACAGGCTTGTGTGCATAGACCTTTTGCTATGTTTGTGGAGCTCGGGGCGTGTGTGCAGAGATTGAGGTTGGTGCAGAGACTGTGTGTTCTGTGGCTATAGGACACCATGCCGGAGGTGCGACAGAGTTCTTTTGCTCTGCTGGGGGACCTGACCAAAGCCTGCTTCCTTCATGTCAAGCCCTGCATCGGTGAGTTATGTCTCTGAAGATGCATGCTGAAGCAGCAGAAACCTGACCCTGGTTCTGAGGTGTGTGTGTTTTGTGTGTGATTCACAGCTGAGTTCATGCCCATCCTCGGCCTTAACTTGAACCCAGAGTTTATCTCCGTGTGCAACAATGCTACCTGGGCCATTGGAGAGATCTCCATACAGATGGGTGAGTTTAACTTGCATGATTGCATACAGTTTTACTCCTGTGGTTACACATGCCGTATTACAGACACAGAAGATGTAGTGAATACGAGGTTTTAGGACTTTAGACACCAGGCTCAGAAATTTTGCAGTTACCTAGATTGCTGTTAATAAATTGTATTGCTGTGGTGATCTTGGCACAAAGGTGGCAGTATGGCAAGCTGCAGACAGGCTAGTCACAGTGTTTGATATCTCTACAGGCTCAGGTGACAGGAAGCAGGCAGGTGGTGAATGTGCAGGTGAGACAGTAAAGAAACTCCGATCTCCTCCATACATGACTGGCATGGTGGGGATCGGGGGAGGACAGACTAGCAAAACCAGACTATTTACCTGAAATGAAGCTTGGCCCAGGCCAGTGTTGCTCAGTAACAATTGAATACCTGTCCCCCCTCAGGGGCAGAGATGGAGCCGTATGTGGGGCTGGTGCTTAACAACCTGGTGGAAATCATAAACCGACCCAATACGCCCAAGACTCTACTGGAGAACACAGGTACTAATGTTACATATTGTACAAACCCTGTAAGGTACAAGCCAAATTAACTTGAGGTTCCCTTTGTGTGTGTCACTTGACTTCTGTGAACTCTAAATGGACATCAGAAATCTTAAGTAGGTGTGGAGTTTCAGGTTCAAATGTGGCTGCAGGTTAGACGTGTGTGTGTGTGTGTGTGTGTGTGTGTGTGTGTGTGTTGCTTTCTCTTCTGGAATAGCCATTACAATTGGTCGGCTGGGATATGTTTGCCCTCAGGAGGTGGCACCCATGCTGCCACAGTTCATTCGTCCTTGGTGAGACTTTCCCTTCTGCCTTATTAGCTTGTTTTGGATAAAGGAGTTACAAAGTGCAGTATATTTTAACCATTGAGTTATCTTGTGGGAATGTAACTTTGTCTGATTGGATTTTGTTTGTTAAAGCTCTTGTGAACTAACGGTTTCAGGTGTCAGTCACTTAGAAATATCAGGGATAATGAGGAGAAAGATTCTGCCTTCAGAGGCATCTGCTTAATGATTGGAGTAAATCCAGGAGGTGTTGTTCAGGTAAGCAAACAAAGGCTAATAATTGTTTGGTGACACTCATATGTGCATTGACATGATGCCCTTCCTATGACACTCCTATTATTTTTGTTTTTGCCTGATTTTGTCCTAAAGAGGGGCTTTTTAGTTTCACTGCATCCCTCTGTGTCTGTGTAGGACTTTATCTTTTTCTGTGATGCTGTGGCCTCCTGGGTAAACCCAAAGGAAGATCTGAGGGACATGTTCTATAAGGTAAGTGCCAGCTCACTAATGGTTTCTCAGGACATTCCCGAGGAGTGCCTGGTGAATAAGTGACACATGTTGTGTGTTACAGATCCTCCATGGCTTCAAGGCCCAGGTGGGCGAGGAGAACTGGCAGCAGTTCTGTGAGCAGTTCCCCCTGCAGCTGAAAGAGCGCCTGTCAGCCTGCTACGGTGTTTAGATACCCCCCCCTTGCTGGCACGGGACACGCCTGTTAGGTACAGGATTTGTGTGTGGCCTTTTATTAATGCTGAACAGCATTTTATCAGTTGTGCATGGTCCAAGACTAAAACGCAAAAAACCCACATAGTGTGTGAAGACTAAACCTTGCTGTATAACATCTTAAATTTTGTGATGGTTGTGTTCTGTGTCTTTCCCTTCTCTTTTGTTCAGGTCTAATCTACGGGAGGGTTACTGGGGAACTCATCCATGTCTGTGTATTGCACTGCCCTGCTGCTGGAGGGGGGAGGACGGCGTGAGCTGTGTTCTCGGGGCGGCCCCGCACCCTGTGTCTCTGTGAGGGAGGGTGGGAAGGGTGGGGGAGGGGCTTAGGGGGAAGACCAACCTCTGCATGCCGGGGTTTAGCATCCCACGCAGTCGGAGTAGAAAAAGTAAACATAAAAATTACTATGGAAGCAAAAGGGAGGGATCTAGGCTGGGATAGTTAGGGAGGGAGGGAAGTGGTAAGCAAGGCTTGCCGTTTGGTGTGACCACCACTCTCTTTAAAAGCTGGAGGAAAGCGCTAATGGGAGGGGGGAGGCTGGGTGGCAGAGGAGCACCCACCTGTAGTACAGTCTAGTCAAGCCCTTGCACCTCTGCTAGCTGCCTATAGCACACACAAGCGCATTAAGTAGACCGGCTCACTTTTTAGACGAGCTTAAGGCAAACCCGTTGCCTGGGCAATATTTGTGTACCCTAATGCATATGGTAAGAACTACGTTTATCTTGAGAGCTATTGTTCAAACAAATCATACTACAGTCGTTTTTAACCACAGGGACTGCTGGATGGAGATCAAGCATGAGGTGCTTATAATAGGCAGATAAGTAATAGCACCTTTTTAAATATGCGATCATTACTTGTCAGTAAGTACAGTGCATGTAGTCTCGCTTTCAGGCTGTTTATTGCATATTTCGGGGCCTCCGTTGCTGCTCTGTGGCCGCAGCTTGGTTTTAACGTTCGCTTTTCTTCCCATCCAAGTTCTCCACCATGTTTTTGTTTACCCTAGTTCTTCTGTAACCAGAACAACCTTCAGGACCTGTAACTATAGTGCTCTGTGTTTTTGCTTCATGCTTGCTCAAATAAGAAAATGATATAGGTTTGCATGACTCTGGACCCTTGGAGAAATCGGTGCAATGTGCAGGTGTCAAGATTTGGTGAAGTGTTTTGATTTGATTTTTTTTTTTTTTTGTTTGTTTGTTGTTGTTTTTTTTGTCCCTCCCCACATTTCCTTTCTTTAAGACATACTTGCAACACTTTATGCAGTGTTAGAAGGCTTGGCTTCAGTAGTGAATTTTTATTTCTTTTGTTTAGGTTGGCATTGGTCAGTGTTTCATGGTATTTGAGCAGTAGCATTTCCCCTTTTGACTCTCTTGATGTGCTCTTCAAGAGAGATCATGCAGCAGCCTGCCCTTCCTGTAGAAAAAGAAAATGTGCTGCTAGTGCTTTTTAAAAGTAAGCTATGACATTTGATGGTGACAAAGTGTCACTAAGAAACCCAGTGCAATTTCTATTATAAGGAATTTCAAGCTTGCAGACACACAGGTTCTCCTTATTAAGGTTGTTGGATAGACTCAGTTTCATCACGACACTATTGTATAAAGAATGTCAAATACAAGGGTAAGTGACAGCACAGTGTGTTGAGCTGATATTCCTCATGGTCATAGTCATTTAGCTGGATGTCACATTTGAATCCTTTTTTGTATTGAAGAGTATACATATAAACAAATTACTTCAGTAGTCTAAATTAAGTGGAAAGGTAAAAAGTATTGAATGGTAAGTTGTTTGATTTTACTTGGTGCATTCTAATTCTTGTAGCTTTAATGGAACAGTTTGGAGAAAAATTCAAATTTATGAAGTTTCCCAATATGTTTGCTGTCCAGTGTTTTTTCTTTAGTTTCATGTGAGCTGTGAAGCTAACGTAGTTAACAAATAATGGAAGTCTCACCCAAAATCCTCTCCATAAGTGCATGCCTAAATCTTCACACTTCACGTGACAGTATGAAATGTCCTCTTTTTAAGTAAAGTTTTACATTAGCAGGCATAGTCTGTGTAGACAAAATTTAAGGAAGAATATAATTTCCATTGTCTTAAGATCATGCTGTGTAATACAACTGAGCTATATACTGAAGTTGTCCCCTAAACCACATTGGCAAGTATTTTTGATGCTGTTAAGTACCACGAGGTTTTAGGAGATTTAATATCTATGCATATATTTATAGAAAAACAATTTGCTGGGGAGACCTCCATTACTTCATAGCTACTTTTTTCATGCATCTCTACTACAGAACTGAAGCAAACCATGAGACATCAAACATGCCTTTAGCTGAATTTTTTTATATTTGCTGCAAGAGGAAAAGTTAGCAATTGTTCGTTTTCACCAAACCATTCCTTATAGATGGGCAAATGGGTCATTTTAGATCCAAACCCCAGAAGGGCATGTTTTGTGTAACTGTAGATGGAGATGATGCGTCCCTAAACCATTGATACTGTAATTGGATATAATGTGGTTTGGACCCGTTGATGTAAAGCTTGATTGCAAAGGTACATGTATGGCAAAAAAATAATAATTTGCACTGGTTTTCTTCCATGTTTTTCTTTTTCTTTCTGTTAAAGCCCATTATCAACACTTGCAGTTCATTTACCATGTATTGTTTTCTGTATTAGACTAACTCGACAGAGGCCTTATAGGATAAACGTAAGACTATCTCTGCACAATCTTAAGTATTTGACTAATTTACTTGTACCAAAAAAGCAGAGACTGTCATGAATAGCCATGAAAGCAATAGTTTTAAGTATCATTTCTCATGTATAGCTTCAAGGTACACCATGTTTTGAATTTTTCCATTTATTATTGAGAAAATTAAAGTAAAGAAAAGTAAATGACCAGGCATGGTGTGTGGTCCATATTGTAAAATAAGCTTGTTTTGGATTTTTTTTTGTGTGTGGTGGTCAGTATGACACTGGTTGTTACTGCCTGCTCCTATGTTCTGAGAAGACCATTGTACTACCACTGAGCCAGTAATGTGAATTAATGGTGTACCTTTTATAGTTCTCCTTTTGCTCACTGAATAATAGCCATGACAATCTAATTTTAGGTTTCTACACTTTTGTAAACTGATGTTTTCTCAGGACTTGAGTTCTATAAATGGGTAAATGTGCAAGTGTTGTTTGATAGGCTTTCAAAAAAAGTTGGGGTTGGAGTTTTTTTTTTTTGTTTGTTTGGTTTTTTTTGGCGCTTTCCACCTACAGTGAGCATATATTTGTGGTCCCACTCTGATTAAAACATTTATATATTTATGTTCAATTACAGATGAACTGAAGGTTTTGGTAGGACATTCTGTTCAAGATATGAAAGCAAACTGAACTGATGGACTTCATCATTGAACAAAACTCTGAAAGTACTGTGAATCACTGAGTGTGGGGCTCCCTTTAGCTCCCTTTTTCAAAAAAAAAAAAAAAGATTAAACAAAGCAAACTTGTTTCCTGCAAAATATAATTTGGCTACAGTTGAATTTGTTTTTTATTTTGTCATGAAATGTTTTATTTATTTTCATTTTTGTGCTTATAAGCACAAAGATTTCTTTTGGACTTTACAAGTTTTTTTTTTTTACTTATTTTCTTTTTATTTTAAAGAATTTGTTTTTGTTGTTTTTATCAACTGTTTTTGAAAAGCAATTTTTGAAAACCAACCAATTCACATGTGATTTGGAATGGAAGGGTGGAGATGCATTTGCACCTGTACTGTGTAGAAAAAGTTGCGGAATGATTGATTGATATTGTGGATTTGTTTTCCTCTCCACACTGTGGTGCACACTCATTTGTCATCACTTTCTATCTTAACTCTGTGAAATGGGGAAGTAAATTCTTTTCTACCAACTGGGAAAAAATGGACTGTGTGGATTATTACCTGTGTTTTATAGCTTTGATTTTAGTAATTAATGATGCTGAATTCAATTTTGAGGTTCTTCATAATTTTGCTTGACTTGGCCGTTGTGAGGATTGTTGACACTGCACCTGCTTTCCCCAGATCATTTACAGGACTACCTCACCTTAAAGGGTGGATGGGTGTGTGTACTGCTGGACTGTGCCAGGACAAGAACAACCCCTTTCTCAGAGCTAAACTTTTTTTTAAGTTATGAGTTCTCAGATGTAAAGACATCTTAAGATAAGATAAATCTGAGTAAGTAAATAAATAAGAAAGTGATATGAACTTTTAAAGACTGGGTTTCCTAATACATCATTTATTCCCATTTTCGATACATTGTCGAGGTCATACAAACAACCGGAAATGCATTTCACTTTATTCATGCAAACATAACGGAGAAAAGCGGTTTTCTTCCAACATTTTTACGTGAATCACAATGCGTCATCATTTTTAGAATACTGAGATGTATTTTTCACGTCTTTAAAAAGTCTTGAATTCATTTAAAGTGAATAACTTAGCTTAACTTTCACTTTAGAACGGATAACTCAATACCAGTAAACGAGCTCATTCACAAGTGATTATCTGAAAACTCAAAACTCAAGTCTTACATTAATCTTAAGATGCTTGGGCTGTTTTGTATGGGGACATATTTAAATAAGATAACATCATCCATCTAAAACGTACAATTTGGGGGAATCTATAAATAAAACGCCTAAAATGAAATAGTTATTAAAACCAAAGCCACCATAGCCATATACAATAAACCACAAAACTGAAACGGCAAAACTGTCGATTGATTTGTCATTAAACTGCGGCATAACGTCTTACCGTACTACCGCTGGAGATTTTCCTTGAGTGAATCACAGTGTAGTCTTGTAGCGCCCACATCACCTTTATGCTGCAGGAAAAATATAGATCTAAACAAAAGCGGTAATGCATAATATTTCTGTACTCATGCCTTGTATTAAGTTTGATTTTTTTCAAACTTTTTTTCTTCTTCAACGTTTCTTCCTCCTTAGTGAGCTGAGATTGAATAATACAGTCAGTCTATTGATTTAATGGGGACGAAAAGTGTTTTCGTGGCCAAAGTTTGCGACTGCGCTGTTAGGATCTGTGTGTCCAATCCGTAGATTGTTTATACATTCTGTGGTCCAATCTAAATGCATCAATCCTCTGGTTTAACTGCAATGGCTCTAAGGTAAAAGTAACTAGCCAGCTGACTTAGCTGTAGGACATGGGAAACTTTAGACGTCGTAATTTATTATTTAACTGCAAGCCATTTGCTTGTAAGATAGCTTTCACATAGTGTGAAACCGTTACTATGCCAAAGACCACATGAAAATCACTCGTTACCGCTATATTTGGATTGTTTTAATCATATCGTTGGCTAACTTGAAACGTAGCTAGATTAGCTAGCAGCTAGCTGTTTCGCGGGTTGTCCAAAAGCAGAAACATAAATCAGCAAAGACAGGTGAGTGGCTGCTTCTAAAAGTGCAGCTATTAGTCCTTACTAGGTTGTCTTATCTTGATTTCGGCTTGGTTTAAGATTATTCCTAGCTGGCTGGCTAATTGGCTAGCTAGCTAGTCAGTCGTATCGAAAGTGTATGCCAGCTAGCAGGCTAGTCGTCAGTGGATTTGTTCAAGTTAGCTAGCTACCTAGCGTTACGTTACAAACTAAAACAACAACCAGTAGCTAGCTAATTAACGCTAGCTAACTTACAACTTTTAAGTGTTTTTGCCTCATGTTGGCAAAACTGATGCTAACAGATGGCCAGCTGTATAAAATAAGTAGCTAAATTTACCTGATTATCGCCTTCCCCTTAGGTTTGTTAGTCGTGTCGGAGTTAACGGTGATATAATCATCATGGCTGGTGGCATTACAGAGACGGGAGAACCATACTCACCGTTTGTAAGTATTAAATTTGGAGCTAGCAAGATTAATCATTTTTAGCACTTTACTGGGGCTGTAGCTAACTGTATTACTCTTAGTGTTGTATATCTGTAAATTAAGGTTCCTCCCTGTGTCGTCGTTTTACTGTTTAAATGTTCTGTCTTCATGTAAATTCCAAATAATGGGTAACTATTTTTTTCTTAGACATCTTGACCACCTGAATATTAGGAGCCTGAGATTCCATTAATATTGAGGCAAAACTAGTCAACAACAAAACAAACAACATACACAAAGACTGCTGTTATTGAGCTAATGTAGTAACAACTATTATTGTAAAGTAAACATGTAAGAGAACATGTCTGAGCCTGCATATTGCATGTTTACAGATGCTTGTATGCTTGTGTTGGTAAACAGCCAGTTTTCTTACATTGTGGGGAATGACTATTGGAAATCTTAGTATTGCTTTCTAAAAGAGAAAGCATTGTTATCTTCTAACACTACATAGTTGAAAGGTGCTTTTTGAGCAAGCCAAGAGGTAGCTGACCCATAAATTTAGGGGTAAATAGCTGGACATTCAAAGTAGAGATTGTTAAGATTACTTTTATGAAAGTCAAACTTGGCTCGTAAATAAGATTACAGACTTCAAAGGTCTTTACTGATCTCATGGCAGTTTGAGCACATCAATCAGATGAGGTATGTGGTGAAGTATAGTTCACTAGTCAGGTGATGTATGCCTTTAAAGTTGCTTATTCATCTACCACGAGAAGAAAAAAAAAGAAGTAGAAAGAATTTGCAGAAATTCTGACATGCAGCCACGGCTGCATGCATTGCAAAAAATACTTCTGCTTTAGAAAATGCCTTTTAAGCAGCAGCAGCAGCAGCCTATATGTTGGATATGGAATTTCTGCTTTATGTTATGGCCTTATCCGTTAGACATAATGAAACTAATTACTCTGTGGGTTTTACGTTTGGCAAAAGTTTTAAAGGCAGCTGTATGTTCTTTTGATGAGTATTGGGGATACCACATGATTTGATAAACACTGCAATATATGCAAGCTGATTTTACTTTTTATGTTATCAAATATTTGTATAGGCCTAGTTTTAGAACTAATACACACAACACAGATATCTACAAAACATCAAATTCACACGCAAAAGACTGAGTCCTATACTTGGATGCAACTAAAAAGAGGGTAAAGAGAGGGAAAATAAAAACAGGACAAAAGGCCAGGTTGTTTACTAAAAACTCACCAGATTGGTTTTTTAATGTTGGAAATGCATAGAAAGGGAAAAAAATCTTTCTGTACTGTAATAGAAGCCTATGCAACAGTTATGTGTATCCAGCAAAAAGTATCATGATGTAAAGTGAGGCAAACTTTTATCACACTATATTACAGTTGATTCATATATAAAACAGCACTAAATTAAGTGACAGCTAGAATCAGACATCACATTGGTTGTTCAGTTGTTAACATGCCAACATCTCTGGTTGATGAGGCTGGGGTCCATTGTTGAGGCTAATAATTGCAGTCAAGTTTCTTTGTCAGCAGATTTCATACATGGTAAATGTACAATTAAAGCAGAGGTGTGATAAATTTATGCAGATTTTAAAACATCTTATTCTTTGGAGCTAACTGTTTCTTTCACTTAAGATTCTTTTTTTTTATACATGTACATGTTGATGTATTGCTTATGGAAGCACTTTTGTGTGTGCAAAGGTTGGCTTGGTGTACATGTTCAACTTGATTGTGGGTACTGGTGCTCTGACCATGCCCAAGGCCTTTTCCACAGCTGGGTGGGTAGTCAGTCTGGCACTCATCTCCTTTTTAGCTTTTATGAGGTAAGTAGTGCTAATTTAAATCAACATCTGTGCCCATGCCTTAGTTAAATCCAGTGTTCTGTGTAGAATTCATCAGATGAAGATGTGTAGTACTGAGAATTACTGCTGGAACACCAGCTCGGACTTGTTCTCTGTTAGCTCCTTTCATCAATATAGGTGGACAGATGGATTGGCTAGTATGTGTGTGATGACATGCAAATTTGTGTTGGTCTCCTCACCTACATCAGATTATTTCTCAGAAATAAATAAATAAAGGTGAAAATCAGGCATCCTGATTTTAGTGTACAGCATTTTTTAGCTATGCATCTTATTTTGATCCTATGATGCTCAAAATTCACTGAAAAGGCACTTTTTAAAATTTTTGTTGAAGCCAAGCTCGATATGTGGCACATTTCATTTTTCTTCAAAATATTGTAATTAAGCAACTGTGAGAAAGTGGGAACCGTATCTTAGAATGTGTTTCTTCTTCCTGTTCACTTTGTTGACCAGTTACATGACGACAACATTTGTGATTGAGGCCATGGCTGCGGCCAATGCCTTGCTACACTGGAAAAGGAGAGAACAGGAAGAGGTAAGAGAGTGGAGAAGAGGTCATTTTGTGCCAGCATTATTAAACATGAAACATTTGCAAACAGTGTAGTAAATAAAAAAAAAAAAAAAAAGAGCAAGTCCTTTTATTTATAATTGCTCTCAACTTTGCTAGCTTTCACAAAAGCTGATATGTAGCAGTTACCTTTTAAAACAGTTTTGCTTTTAAGACACTGAACGTAGCTTTGTAAAGTGCAATATTTAAGAAAAACAGCCAATGTAGCCAATTATTGTGCTGAGATTGCTGTTTACTTTTAAAGACAACATAAACATACACTGTCCTCTCATATAAGGAAAGGGCAAGCGGTCTAATTAGCATGTGAATAACATGCTCTCTTGATAAGATTCATTCTGGGCAACCAGCTGATTCATTTAATAAGAAACTGCATAATATTTTTGCTAATCAAATGAAATCAATGTTTAATACAGATCTGATAGTAAATAGATTCATCAGTGCAGAAGATTCCACATTCCTGTTGTCCAGAATAGACTGAAGGTGTGTGGCAGCTTCTAAGAAACACCCCCACTGAAAAGTGTTAAAACTTGAATACTGAGAAGTTCAGATTGTAACAGAAATTGGCAAAGGGAAAAAAAGGCAAAGAACGGCAAACCAGTGGCAAAAAGAAGAGTCAGCTGACTACAAATGGCTGGATATCTTTTTAAAAATGTATTTGATTTTTATTATCTGTATTAGGAACACATTTTGCATCTTGATACTTAATATTTTGTTTGTGGATTTTGTAATTTTGACTAACGCTATTGGTACACAGTTAACTTTATAGTGTTGCACCAGATCCAGTCCATGCTGCATGCAGATTTGCTTTCAGTCACACACTCTCTTCCCAAGCAAACTACCATAAGGTTGTCTGCAGGCTTGTGCATTTACAGATGCTCTTATCCTGAGCAACTTAACATTTCAGTCATGTTACTGAGGTATGCAGTTGTTAGGAGAGGTTGCAGAGGTACTGAGGTTAGGAAATTTGCCTAAGGACTCATTTTGATGTGGCAAGGTGCACTTGTCCAGACAGGGAATTGAACCCAGTGCTTCACATAAGGTTTTAAAGTTGGCACTGCTTCAAGGTCTGAAGTGTTGCATTAACCTTTTCCAACGTTAAAAAGCAACATTGTGTATTTTTGCAAAAACCTGCTTCAGTGCTTATTTTTGGTTTGATTGTATGAAGTACAGTTGTGGCCAAACGTTTTGAGACTGACACACATTTTGGTTTTCAAAACATTTACTGCTTCAGTGTTTTTAGATCCTTTTGTCAGATGTTTATATGGTATAGTGAAGTACAATTATAAACAAGTTGAACGTTTTATTGACAAATGCATCCAGTTTAAGCAAAGACTTCTGCAATTCTCCTTGCCATACTGGCTATCAGCTTCTGGGCAAAGTCTTGAGGATTGACCACAGGTTCTCAATGGGTTTGAGATCTGGAGAGTTTCCTGGCCATTAGCAAGCCATTTTGTGGCAGGGCTGAAATGCAGTGGCTGGAATGCCGTAATTTTTGTGATTAATTTTCATGGTAAGGAATGACGAATTGCAATTAATTGCACAATGTGATTACTTTTCCCAATCTAGAGTAAATGCAAATTGCCACCATAAAAATTGAAGCAACAAACTTTGAAAAAAATTTTGTGCTAGTCTCCACTTCTGGCCATGACTGTATACTATGTGGTATCTTTAAGGCTGTTTTAGTTCATGTATTTTTATCTATGTAATGTATGCATGTTTTCCCACTGTTTTAGTGGTACCTTTGAAAGATGATGCATGCTATGTTTTTGTGGTGGGACTAAAGGTTGTTGGTACTATGTCAATTTGTGATATGAGTAAATGATCCACACTTACATGTATGTTCTCTCTCTAGATCAAAGACAGTGATTCTAGCTCTGATTATTCAGATGATGAGGTTATCATCCGGGGACGGTCAGAGCAAGTTGAGACTCGACCAATTCTTTCTGTCCGTGAGTAATTTATATATTGAATTTTTGACTTTCAGATAAATATTTTTGTCCTGAAACACCACTGACATTTTGCTGCTTTGTGTGTGCACATGTGTGCATACAGGGCCCACTTTAGTGGACTACTTTGACATTATGGAAAGAGTTGAGATGGGACAAATGGCGTCCATGTTTTTCAATAAAGGTAAGAGTTCTCACATGCTGTTCAAAGTGAACCTTATTATTCCCACACATACACTTCATTGTTGTTTGGGGGGAGGACAACTTTGAATGATCTTTGTTGGTGGTGATGGTGGTGGTGGTGTTGAATGTCCCATTTTGATGGTGGAATCTAATTTATTGTGGCAAATGTTCCTTGTTAAGCCACAGTTGAAGTAAAAGCAGAGCTGCCATTGGCTAGTCTGTGCTTTTGGGTCTCCACCCCACATGGGAGGTGTAGGAAGGGCTTGTTAAAAGTTGGAAGGTATAGTTGTCTAAGCTTACTGTACTTTTGTTGCCCTCTAGTATTTTATAAGGAGTGAAGTCTGCATCATTTTGGCCATTTGCCATTATGCTGTCCATGTGAATACTATTGCATGGAAAGCCACGCTGTAAAGCCCTGTTTGTAATAACTGCAGTTTTTACTTAACTTTTGTATAGTTTACTTTAAGACCATTTTTATATTTTCACTTATAGTGATCAGTTTGTTATAGGCTGTTACCAAATGTAGAAGATTTTGTTTTTAATAGGGAAAAAAAAACATCAGTCTGCAGGGAGTTTAGAAGTTCATGATTTGTATTGTTTACTGAAGCAGAGTTCAGGACTCCTTAGTAAAGTGAAGCATAAGACAGTAGTAGTTAGCATTCCTTTTTAAGGCCCTTTTGCTTCCTAACCATATCCAATAAGTCAAATGCAAATTGTAATGACAGTGGTACCTCGTGGTAAAGGTACTCAACTGCCGGACTTCTGACCACTGCCGGGCCTCTGAGGAAAGATCTTAAATCTCAATTGCTCGAGTTGTATTCAGTCTTAATTGTAAGTCGCTTTGGATAAAAACATTTACGGAATTTATCAGACACATTGGATAAATGCGACTTGGTTATAACTGATTACCACATGAGGAATTGGGAGTCAAAGGCCTTGCTCCAGGGCCAAACAGTGGCAACTCGGTGTTGGTGGAGCTTAAACTGGAAACCTTAAGATTACAAGTTGAGTACCTTTACGACTAAGCTACCACTGACCCTAAATGCCATAAATGTAATGTAAAATGAAAACCCTTGTGAGTGGATCAGATATTTTGTATTTTTATTTGTTTTTGAAATGTTTCTATATTTTTGAATGTTCTTGTACAGTAGCTAAACATGTTGGAATGTAAACAAGTACCAAATGGATTAATCATTAATTCAGATATCCTTTTCATTACTCTACCTTACATGTTAAGCAAACAAATAAGCCTGTTAATCTCTGTTTAGTTACAAGTGCCTTATGTGAAACAACTTACTGGAGCTGTTTCACTGTTGCATAACTTGAAATGCACATACTTTTGTGCATTTCAAGTTGTGCATCATCACCATCACACCTATATGAGCTTGTTGGGCATCGTATTCCAAAACCATGGACATTAATTTGGTGTTGCCCTTAATCCCAAGAAGGCTTACCATGAAATTTTAGAGTGTATCAGTAGAAACCTTTGCCCATTCAATCAAAATGGCATTTGTGAAGTCAGGCACTACTGTTTGAAGAGAGGTTCTGCTTGCAGTCAATGTTCGGGTTTAACCAAAAAGCTTCATATCCTTCTGCAGTCCTTTCTATGCTAAACTCTTCAAACCATGTCTTTATGGAACTTACTTTGGAGTTGGAAGCATATAATTTTATGAAATGCCTTTCTATGCTGTAGCATTAACATTACCCTTCACTTGAATTAAAAGGCCTAGTCCAAACCCTGAAAAACGGTCCCAGGCTATTATCCCACCTTCACCAAAGTTTAATTGTAGGCACTATGCACTCTACTAGGTAGTGTTCTCCTGGTGTTTGCCAAACCCAGAAGTGTTTATTAGACTGCCAGATAGTGAAGCGTAATTCATATACATATATAATTCATCACTTCGTGGAACACATTTCCACTGCTCCAGACTCTAGTGCCACCACATGCTTTACACCACTCAAGCTGATGCTTCCCATTGTGTATAGTAATATTTGTGTGTAGCTGCTCGGCCATGGAAACCCATTTCATGAAGCTCCCAACGTTCGGCTCTTGTGTTAGTTACTGCTTCCAGAGGCAGTATGGAACTCTCTAATTAGTGATGCAACAGAGGATATATGATTTCTGCTCATTCAGCTTTTGGTGACCCCGCTCTATGACTTTGCATGCGCTACTCCTTTGTGGCTGAGCTGTTGTTGCAGTTGACCGGGGCAAGTCTTATTGGGCAAAAATGACCACGAACTGACTGGTCGCAAAGGAGGTGACAGATTTAAAGTCACTAAGCACTTCAGTATGTCCCATGCCACTGCCTGTGTTTTCCTATGGAGGTTGCTTGACTGTCTTTGATTTCATGCACCTGTTAGTTATGTGCATGGTTGAAACACCAGAATGCAATATATTAGCAGGGGTGTCCACATACTTTTGGCTATATAGTGTCTGGGTGAAGTTAAAGCCCAGAAGTATTAGTTAAACAATGCTAAACCTATTCTTCTAAGCGGAGTAGCTACTAAAGGGGATATCTTTTTTTTATTTATTTATTTATTTTTTTAATTATTTTAAATGCCAATTAGCAGAATTATTGGCTGATAATGGAATGTAATTAGACATTTTTTAATTACCTTTGGTTGTAATTACCTACTCAGACACCAGCACTGCTGAGTTTAATCCCCTGCATACACACTGCAGTGTTGAAGAAGAGGCACATGTAGAGACCAAAAGCCCAGATAATGAAAACTTTACTGAGGCAAATTGACACGACAGTACTTTTCACCTTGAACTACAGGTGAGGGCTATTTCCTTATCTGGTAAATGGTTCATTAATTCATATTCATTCAAAAATGTATTTATTTTTGTGGTAGTTTCAGAAGTCTGGCCACCATTTGCTTTCTGTGTGTGGCTATGCTACTGGTGACTGACTCAACAGTCTGTTATACAGCAGTGTAATATCTCAACAACATTGCTTTTGGCATCTTCACAAAATGGAAAGAAAAACAGTCAGGTACTAGAAATGCCTTCCTGCCCTCCTGTCATTGTGCACTATTTCTGCTGTGTCTCTTATTGAACCTCATCCACTAGGTGGTGCACTTGTTACACACTCACATGCACGCGCACACGTTCACGCACACATTTGGTCATAAACACAAACCCTCGTATTTTCAGCAGGGGCGCTAAACTCTCCTGGCAGTCACCCACTTCATCACACCTAGATTATTCTATTAAGGCTTTTGGAGTTAAGATAGCCCCCTGCACTCTAACCTTTCCCTGTGCAGGAAAGAGCAGACTGACCTCATCTTGGTGCCCAAGGAAAAAGGCATTGATTAGCCAAAGATATAAAATGACTCCTAATGCAGTGTGGAAGCCTGGCCCAGGTTGACAAATTGTAAATAAATTAGATGGGTACATGGTGTTTCAAAAAGCATACAATCAGAAAGGAATAAGCATAGTTTGTGAATTTCTTTAATGCACCACAGTATTGACAATGTGGTGATAATGCAAGTGTTCTTTGGTCTTTGTAAGTTTGTTTATTCTAGAGATTTCTAGGGATGCTTTGCATTACAGACATCAGAAGACAGATTATCCACCTGCTATGGGTTGTGGGTTAAAGTAAAGTAAGCAATTTCACCACACCACGAATTGGAGATGCAGCTTCCTTTATATCAGGACACTGAGCACTGTTTGCTACTTTTATTTCAGAAGGAAGGTGTTTATTGTAGCCCTTCATCTTTATAGTTGCAGTAATGCTTTTTTTGGGAATGAATGGGCCATTCCTTTAGGTCTTTAAACAAAGGCTAAAACTGTTGGAGTGTGTTGCAGACCTTAAGGGACCAAGCAGAGAAAGCCAATCAGATAAAGACTTGATCTTTGATGGCCTCCACCTGTAGGAGTTAATGGTGTTCGTTTACAGTACTGTGGTCCACAGACTTGGGCTTCTACCTGATTCACACTGGGCTGAGGAAAGGAGATCTCATATCTGGGTGTGCTCTGCTTTTCTTTGACATTTAAACAGCATATTGCTGCTTGTGTCTAACAGGATGTTGGTACGGGCTATTTTTGTATATACACTGGACACCTATTTTAAATTCTGAGGTTAAAGAGGAAAACGAAGAAATAAAATACAGTATCTGTGTCTAAGACAAGCGTCATTGTGAGGATGCATCTTTGTGTGTAAAGTAGGTGCAAACTTTAATGAGACCCATTTGAAGGAAGGACATTCACCCAGATGAACTGACAAGGAATTTTATGGCTGCTGGTTTATCCATGTTGCTCTTCAGTGTGATTGTAACCTTCCCATGAACTTTTTTTTCCTTCCCCTCACATTTCCCCAGTGCATTAGAATATGACTTTGATTAAAATTGTGGCAAATATGTGACTGGGAAGTATGACGTTTTCTCTCTGCATAGGCTGTGTTTAAATGCCCTATCATATGTCAAAGTGAAGATCAGAACTGAATGTGAATGCCTAATGCATAGTAATTATACTAATCTCAAAATCACTGGCAAACGTATTCTTCAGTAATATGAGAAATTACATGGATCACTAATTGTGTTTCTTTTGAAACAGTATGGCCTCCATGTTGTTTAGACTGAAAATCTTACATATTTTGTCTTTTGAATGACTAATTTACACATGAGGAATGATGAGGAATGAACATGTGTAATAGGTACTGGAGAAAAAAATCAATATGGCTGTTTGTCTTGGCTGTCTAATTTTCTGTAAAATAACTCTTCAGCTCAATTACAGGATACTTTGTGTTTTGTAAACATTAACATTTTAATTTCAAGAGCAGGCTGCACCTTCTGACTCCATTTTAGTGCTTCTATTTCAAATTTAATGCCAAATCAGCCTTAGTGAATAGTGACTTTGCACATAATGGGTTAAGATGAGTTGCATACAAATACTACCACTTCAGAAGCACATTTATAGCTAATGTCCTTAGTGTCATGAGGTGATATTTAGGTGAGATATTTTGATACTTACATTTCATTGACCTAATGAGGAATTCTTATTGTCATAATTTTTCATAATACACATTTAAAACAGTTGCAGTAGGTATGTAATTACTGGAATAAAACATGGTAAGTAACTTAACATTTCATATTTCTTTATTTGGCTCCCTCCACTAATCTTAAAGCAATTGACAGGAAGCAGACTGCATACTTTTTTTTCCCTTCTGCCTTACCAAAAATATATCAATCAAGGCCATATAAAGAGTATACCATTAGGGTTTTTCATTTGGCTTTAATAGACTGTAAGCTCTAATTTGCCTGGGAGTAATGAATAGGCTGATGGGGCCAGGAGGGCCACTGGAGATGCTCACAAGAGCTCAAGTGCATGATGGATGTCTCATGAAGAGTGTTAGTTTGTCTCGTCCGTACTGTCATATCAGCTGCGATGGATGGAAGCAGAGGCATGCAGTGGTGCATGGAGGAGGAGTGGAGCACAGAAGAGTTTAACATGTAGTGATTACTTTATTAATCAGGGTGATTAATATTCCCAGAGGCGAGAAAGGGTTTGCTGTACAGAATCTGGTAGAGGATGCAGAAACATCTTGGAAGTGTGTCATGAAATTGTTGTAACTACTATTTTCTAGGAAGAAAAAACTAATTGGTGGAAGGGGGTGTTGACATATAGATTAACTCTTCTTCCTTTCCTTCTTACTTTGCAGTTGGTGTCAATATGTTCTACATATGCATCATTGTATACCTGTATGGAGACCTGGCAATCTATGCTGCTGCTGTGCCCATGTCATTGATGGAAGTGGCCTGGTGAGTTCAGCCAAGTCCTTTTTGCCTTTTTTGTTTTCTTTCCTTTTTTATTCTAAATATGCATCACTATCCTGCTTTAGCATTTTGCGGTGCTCTGGTCTTTGCCAGCTTTTGTGGAAGTACTGTGTGTTTATTAGTCCTGTCGTCCAGCACACATCAGCTGACTGTTGGCAGCAGAGCAGCTTATTTCCTTAACCACTTCACATGGCGCCTCTTCTTCATTTCCTTCATCTGTGTGTCTGAATTGGCCTTTAGCCTCTGTGACCTCCTTCCTGTGGCGCTTTGCATTTGGCCCATGTTGTTTGGCTCCCAGACATCCATTTTATTGCACTGAACCCCCTAGCCAAGTGGCATGCCATTAGAAATCCCATCCCAGTATTGTGCAGTCTCATACTCCGCCTTGGGTGGCACTTCTCAGGTCTCTGCCTTATTACGATGTGATCATCACTGGCGCAGGTACGTAAATCCCCCACCTTGTCAGAGAGAAGTATCCAGGAAGGCCAAATGAAGGTGTGGACTGCAGAGTACAGGAATCTGAATTATTCACACCACCAAGGTGTCCCATATTATTGGTAGGTCATTCTGAGTGGGGGGGAATAAAAAGAATAAAATACATGGGCCTATTTCTCCCTACGTTTTTACATGACCTCTAGCTTTGAGGACAGTCTGGAGTAAAATAGGGGCATTTGTTTACTAAGATTAGAGATGGAACATTGGCTATCAAGTTACCCTCTGACAACAGGTTCTTCACTCTTCTTGGCACTCTGACCCTGTGGGAAATGGCAGGGATTGAAAATTTCTCTCCATTATTTCTTTGAGACATGTGGCTGCCAGAGCTGTAGAAGACTTAAGGGCTTCACTAATTATTTATTTTCCATCAGAGTCATTTGAGTCGGGCATGATTATATATATATATATATATATATATATATATAGTAAGTGAAAGAATAATTTTCCCACAGATTGTTCAGTCTACGTCCCTTGTTTGTGTTCATTTCATCCTAGGAGCAGATTATATGTCGTTTACTCTTACACTTGTGCCACGGATAGTTGTCTGTGAACTTTTTGACCTTTTGTTAGCTCATTAATTTGAGAACAGTAATGTTTTGTGATTGTTTTTATTTCTGTCCTCCTACAGCGGGAATCACTCCTGCAACACTGGAAGTTTGAAGTGCAATGACACAGAGTCATGCTGGGGGCCTGTGAAACGGAAAGATGCTTACAGAGTCTTTCTGGTGAGTGCAGCAGTGACTTGCAGAAACATCTCTTACTCTCCTCTCATCCCTCTCACTCTTGGTTTGTCTTTCTTTCTTTTTCTTTCTTTCTTTCTTTTTGTCTTTTTCTTTTTCTGTCTTTCTTTCTTTTTCTGTCTTTCTTTCTTTCTTTCCTTCTTTCTTTCTTTCTTTTTCTTTCTTTCTCTCTCTCTCTTTCTCTTTGTCTCAGTCTCTCTGTCTCTTGCTGACACACAAAGAACAAGCGCATAATGTTAAAGCTATGAGAGCAGGTGCAAGTAAGAGATGGACAAGAGAGCAAGACTACTAAATAACCGTTGCCTCCTGTCTCTTCCTTGTCATAGATGTAGTGTCTGTGTGTCTTGCATGCACATGCCAGCCTGTTTGCCCTTGAAGTGTGCACAGAGGTGGAGCAAGAGAAACTGATTTTCTGCTCTGCTTTATGTCTCCTGGTCACCCATGATGGATGTGTGGATCTTTTCCATTCTGGTGCCACACCATCCCTAGAACTGAAGAAGTGGGCAACCCCCCCCTCCCCCAAATTTATGGTTTCAGATTATTTCCCCCCTCCTCATTCAGATAGGCCACTTAGCACATGTTAACAAATTTAATGTTGGGCTGCATGATGTGTTCCATGTTCAACACATCTGTGTTCAGCAAAAAACAACAACTCATGCCATGAGTTGATATGCATTGTTTATTGGCCACAGTTGTTTCCCCAGTAAGTTTCCCCTAAGGTACCTTGAAAAATGGCTCAAACTTATTTTTCAATTTAATTTTTCATTATTTCATCACTTTTATAAAAAAGAATTTCCTTCTCTTGGACAAATCCTTAAATAAATCATTGTCTTTTGATGAAATATTAATTGAGTCTACTTATGAACCAGAAGCTGTTCACCCTGCCTATGCTTCCTTTCTCAGACCACTCTTGATTTGGGCAGCATCTAATGCTCTGGCCTTTTAACAGAGGCTTGGCTATGACTGACACAGGTTATGAATGACAGCGCTATTAAAACTTTAGCTCTTAACAGTGCTGTTAAAACCTTAGCTCTTAACTGAGTCGCTGGAGCTGCTGCTGGCTTCTTGGCCTTCTTAACCCTCTTTACCTTCCTCTTGGGATTCAGCATTTTAGCTTTGATCTCTGGTTGATCTCTGTTCCATTATGGTGGAGTTATGCTCCTCTCCAGAGCAGTTTTTACCTTCATCCTCTTATCAGTTGTCTTGTCAGTAGCTGATGAGGCTTTTGCAAAGTGGAATGTTTTTGTCTTTGCATTATGATGTCCTGCTATCCTCTCAGTCAACTGTTAAACATCATCATGGCAGCTTCAGCCTTGTAATTCTGAGTCATGAGGTTCATTTTATCACAGACAAATGATGGCCTTTTACTTTACTTTTACATCTTCAGATTACTTAAACAGGTGGATGATGTGGCCTTTTAAAAATACTTTTTATCTTCTCCAGGGTCATATGTGAGCCTCTTGGCTTTACCACTGAACTGCCAGGTTTGTCGAAAGAGAGCTGGCCTCACGACATGGCTGCCATCCTTTGGTTTAACCGATACAAGCTTGTCACCCATGCGAGGGTGTGTTGCACAGTGTCTTCCTCAGTGATTCAGTGTTCATTCAAATGCACGTGCAGTCTCACTAGGACAATCATTAGGTTGCCTCACACCGAAACAAGGAGGTTCTTAATTATTTAGCTTTGTTGTACCGAAATGGGTCTGTTTGAGCTGGGCATTGTTTTTTCCATAAGAGAGAAATTAATTATAAAACAACACAATTGCAATTTGTAATTACCTCTTTTTTTGGATATGCTAATAGTTTGATGTAGGAGAGAGCCACAGAAAGTGAAAACCAATTACTGTAGAAATTCTGTGTTTGGGTTTGCATTAATGCGCTAGGTTTTAGCAAAACTCATCAGACATCTGTAAATGAGGATATTGAGTTGCAAATTATGTTCATGGTTTTTGTTTTAATAATAATAGTATTGCCTTTTCTTAGAAAAGGAAGAATTGTAAGGCTTGCTTTTTCTATTGTTTTTTAAATAATTTTTTTGGCTTTTGAAATCATTTTCACTTAATAGTTGAGATCAAATGAAATGAAAGGAAAGGGGTGTGGGGGAATGGCACTAGGATGTTAAACAAAGAATGGTTTGTGTGGCTGGAGTTTAATTAACATCACTGTAGATATGCAACAAAGTGTATTCCAGTTCCTGAAATGGAATTGGACTTACTTAAAATAGTAATGGGCTACAATAGGCTACAGTCATTTTAGAAGTCTTTTCACCTCTCTTTTGGATTATAGCTGATGCATCTGCATACAGTCTCCTCCACCCCACTGTTCTTACTGTCTCTAATATATAACATGGGCAAAGCTATAGCCCATGTAGCCTAAACACTCTTATGGGCTTTGTTTGCTCCTTCTATGGAGGATTCTGCTGGACGGAGGGGGCGGGGTTTTGTGCCCCATGGAAAACAGGGCTGCTGTCTCTGTCATATTAGTGTCCTGACAAGGCTTTAGTGAAGAAAGAGGTGAGGGGGGAAAAGGAATGGTTAAGTTGTCACATTGTGTGTCTGTAAACCCAGTGTATCTCTATCAGAGAGAGAAGGAGAGCGCATACTGTTGTCAGAGCCTTAGATGGAGAGAAACAGGTTGTGTTTCTCTGAAGCTCTGTAGGAAGTGTTGTCCAGTGGACTAATCTGTGTTTTTATGTTTGTTTAAGCTGCCATTGCGTTCAGCATTGCCTGATGCCCCATCTCAGCCTCTTCCATGTCTTAATGATTAATGGATAGATGTGTTCTTGGATTGATAGTTATTGTACTCTCACTGAAATTGAGAAAAAATTGATCTGGGCCAGTTGCCCTCCATCATTCGTGGTACATTTTATAGTTGGGTTGAATGTATATGATGGAAATGAACTAAGACTAAACAGCAAAAATCCTAAAAACAACATTGATATAATGCTAGCATAACGGTGTATTTTAAACATAGTGCTATATTGTGCATGGCCTGTTTTCCCCCTCCTTTTATCCTGTCAGTGCATTACAGGTTGCTCCTTCCCCTATGACACTGAGGTTGTTCCTGCTACACTGGCTATCCTTTTAGTGGTGCAACAGATGATGGGCTATATTTATGTCCCAGCGCAACAGCTGTCCCTGAGCAACTATTTTCAAAGTTTGGCCCAAAACACAGACAGAGCTAAGCTTCTGGTAATGTGAGAACAGAATGGATGGGTGAGAGTGGATGATAAAAAAAAAAAAAAAGCAACAAAAAGCTCTCTTAGGTGGGAGCCATTTATTGCCTACATGAAAAGGTTTAAAATCTCTGCCAGTAGATCCCTTTTTATCTGAGGCAGGTGTTGCAAGGTGTGGCCTGTCGCAGTTTGAGTGTTAGCTGCTGGTACAACATGGCACCTCACAGGAGCGTGAGAGCAAGACAGGAGAATGCTCTATATGTCTGTGCAGTGCAGTTTCTTCAGTAGGTCTCTGTGGAATTTTAAATTCTCTCTCCCACTGACACCTTTATCTCAGAGAGAATGACCACACAGCCTTTATTGTGGCACAAAGAAAATGGCTAATCCCTAGCACAGAAGGTGGCCTTTCTCTTCAGGTCAAGCTGCTGCTTTGATCAATTGTACAGTATCATGCTGAGGAGCCGTGTCACTATTATTCATTTCGCTCACCGAAAGCTTTTACAAAGATTGCTGGACTGAGATTTCATCTGCTGTTGATTGATCCTGGTATCTGATTCAAAGACTTTGTTCTTCTCATCAAAGTACTGGTCTGATCTCCTGGTTCCATGTGCCATTTGAAATACTAAAGCCTTGATCACATCGATCACACTCCACTGTGAACTTTTGCATATGTGAAAAGAGGAATTGAAAAGAGGAGAGTGGAAGAGTGAAAAGATGAAAAGCTGAGCAGCAATCAATTTAGTGTTAAATTGCGAGGGCTCTCTAAACCTGCCAACACAGAGGGCAAGAGTGGCTCTCTTTGCATTTCTGTCTTCTTCTGTCTGATTTCCTATGAAACTCAACATACCATAAGACCATTTAATGGCAGATATGTTTATATCTAATAAGGTTTACTACTAAAACCTGTACTTGCAGTTTTGCTTCTGTGTGGACTGGTAATGTTTACACTTTTTTTTCCTTCAGTTTATTGATTTCCCACTTTAGAACCCGCAGTTGGTTATTTTATTACATTATCAATATTTTGAAAACTATCATTTCTAATAGGTGTAAAAAAAAAAAAAGTCACTGGATGAAATGCAATACATATAAAAGCAGTATTTTGATTGTCAAAGCTGTTTGGCCAGGCAATATGGGTTTCAGTCATTGATGAAATACTTTGTAGTTTCCCTGTACTTTTAAATCTTGCACCTTCTGCATTTTTTAAATTAGTTCTGTGGTTTGATTTGTTTCATCTAGGTGTGCTGAATAAACTAGGGGAATGTGTCCAGTGAATTGAAAGCTTCTCTCACTAGGTACCTCATTAAAAAAGATGCCACCCTTTCGGCAACCATCTGTTTACACACATACATGCACTTACAGTTGAGTTCGGTCTTTCCTTTGATATGAAATCAGCATAGATGGAGAGGTAAATGTAAATTTTCAGTATGGTCAGAGCAATGCATTTGAATCTCGCTCTGCTTGGTTAACTAAAGTGTCCCAATGTGACCTACATTAGCATCACTGCTGTGGGAGAAATTGCAGACTGAAGACTAGTAGGTATTTGTTATGTATAAATTTTGGCTAAATATAGGGTAATCTGAATCATTACAGTACCTTACATCCATTATGTTCTCTCTTTTTCATTACATTTTGATTAACCTTTTTTGGTGTGGTTTTGAGTCTTATGAATGATAGAAGTGACCTGAGTTATCGTTGGCCCCGGATGTTTTTTCAATCTATTATTAAAACTGTGCTTGAACATTACTGACACTTTAAAAGTTACGCTGCAGTATCTGCCAGGTCCAGCCCCTCTCCTTAGAGCCCCTCCTCACTAAGCACAAAGGCAGGTGATAGATGACAAGGACATACATTTCATCTGAAAACAGGATGATAAGGGGTAGTGGTGAACATTTTACACATTTCATGTTCTTGCAGGACAAGCAAAGCAACTAATTTATAGATGGGTAACTTGGCTAAAAAATTTTTTAGTGTTAGTGAACTTGAACTGATATCGTTATAATGCGGTCAGCTTACAGCCTTAGATAACTAGCTAAATGTATTGATAATGTTAGCCCTCTTAATTGTAAAACAAACCTGGTACTTGGTGATTTTATAAAAGTATATGGCTTGGTTGAATGATTAATGACTTATTCTCTGCTCCCCTTGGGTAACATTACTAAGAAATGTTTTTAAACAGATATTCAAAGACTTTTCATTTTAAACCAGTGTTGTGCTTAATTGAAGTATATATAATTGTAACCCTTAACTGACATTGTGCTCAACTCTGACCATTCTAGTGGAAAAACATTTCATAATTTGGCTCAAACATTGGAGACTTCATCCCCGAATTAAAAAAGTGCCCTAGTGCTACCCCTGTAAGTGGTTTATGACTATTCACTGCAGCTTCCATCTCTGACTAGAGCATGGATCTAACTGTAGCTTCTGTGCAGAGTGGAGGGGATGTTGGACTGGAGCACATATCTAACCGTAGCTTCTGTAAAGAGCAGAGGGGGTGTTGGGATTGAGCACGGATCTAACTGTAGCTTCTGTAGAGAGCAGAGGGGGTGTTGGGATTGAGCACGGATCTAACTGTAGCTTCTGTAGAGAGCAGAGGGCCGGAGTGGTGCAGGGCTGTGCAGCTCGGCAGGAAGGTGACAGTGCAGATGGTTTAGTTGAGATTATCTCAGCGGGAGGAAGTGTTTGTGCAGCGGCCCACAGGAGGAGAGCCCTCCCCAGGCCACAGCAAGGCAGTCAGCCCGCTGGAAACGCTGGCTGACCCATAGAAACATGAGGACACAGTGGGAGGGGGCAGAAATAGTACTAAGGGAGGTGTGAAGAGCATAAAAGTCACAGATAAAAGCATTCTGAAACTTGGTGCTAAAGCTTGGTGGAAGAATGTGATCAAGAAAGTGTATAAGTTACAGCCAGCCTTCCAGCTCCAAATGGTCTCAGTGGGATGTCCATGTCCAAGCCTTTCACCTAATCAGTAATTCTGTGGCAGTTAGTGCTACTGACGTTATGATACTAACAGAGGATGCTTAAATCAGGGCTTTGGAGTATGGCAGCATTACTCATGTTTGAGAATAAAATCAGTTAAGATTAATGCGGTAGAATGGCACAATGATGTGAATAAATTGTCTTGTTCAATGATGAAAAAATATCACATAAGTAATAACTACTACTACTAATTTCCCTAAGCCACTGCCCCCAAATTGATTACATTAGCCAGCAGTTTTTATTTTTATAAAGATCCCTGAATGGAGATCTGTTATCAGTTTTGTTTTGGTTTTTTATTTCCACAATTCATTGCTTTCACGGAAGCTTGTGTTTTCAGTCTGATGTGTGTGCTGCATGGCTGGTACATACTAATGACGTCAAAGTGCACATGTGCGTGTGTATAGAGGGAAGCTACCTGCAGGGTACATTATTGTTCTCTGTTCAGAAAAGGTGATTATCGGGTTCAAGGACACTTCAGAATGATGCAATGGTTTTGTTCATCAGGCGGCTGGACAGAGCCAGACGTGGTTCTCATGAAAAGATCTACAGCCTCACATTCAAAACATCTTTGAATGCTGCAGTGATCCATACCAAAGTTTGTGTGACCTTAACACTTAAACTGACGTGTGTGTGTGTTCGTGTTTGGCATGAGTTTTAGGTCATCCATCTTGTTATTGGAGTTTGAGCATAACAAATGAATTGAAGGCAGGGGGTCTGTCTATGTAAGCCTTTGAGACAGAAACTGTGTAAATGGCCAAACTTCCTTACAGGACACAAAAAAGGGAGTCAAGATCTAATAAAAAGGTAGTAGTTTTCCATTACACATATACCTAAAAGGCCACTTAACTGATTTATTTTAGATTTTAAAAGGACTGCCATTGTCAGAGTAGTGGGTCCATGATAAGCCTGTCAGTTTTGTCCATCCTGAAATGATTCTGAAATTATGCTGGACTACATATTAAATATAATGGAACTTATTGTTTCTCGGTTATTATTTCAGGGTATGCCCTTTTGTGACTAATCTTCACAATTAAACAAGTATTGATTTACCCTGCTGTTTGATGGTATGTGGTATGATCCTCTAGAGCGTTTATTATTGGTGCAGTCGTCCTCTTTTGGTATTGAAAGGGTATACTGCAGTATATAGGAATATATTGTTCAATGTCATATAGAGATGGCCTTCAAAACAATTTAGTGTTATGTAAGCATTACAAAAACAATCAGATCATTTCCTCCATTCGACCAGGATGCAAATAAACGTAAGGTACATCAGGATGCAGGGAGTGCTGAAAGGAACTGCAGCAGTGGTGATATGTTCACCAGTGACTATTATTACCCATGTGCATTAAAGTAAATAAGATTATAAGCAAAGCAATCAATTTTTTTCTTCCTATAATATGATCATAATGAAAGAACAATGCTGCCAAACTTCTTTCCCATCTTCCTCCACCTCTTTTAAGTTGCATTACAGTTACACTTAAGGTTAGAAAGTATAACATGGTACTAGTATTCCAGTTAAATGTTTTTCCCCACTTCAGCATTCAGACCTCGGCAAAACTAAGAAACAAATATTACAAGAGAGCCATGTGTCTCGGTGAACATGAAGCTAAACCACAAAGTAATTACAGTGATGCCTTCTTATGGGCCTTGAAAACTACAATGATACAGCTTTGATTCACAATGCAATTTCTGGGTTAACCATGCATTAATGATCCTTAGTGGAAGAACAATTCTTCTTAAAAATGTACTCTACACCTATACATAATGGAAAGCTGCTGACCCATGAATGACCCCTGACCAGCTCTTCTAGGGTGATTTTATTAGTTCTGCTACAAGTCTAAATAGTATGTATACATGTGCCCAAGCTTGTGGTGACTCAGGTCCCCAGGGGTACATGAGTCACCTGCTCCACCTGACCTGCTGTGCTTTGTTACTAATGGTGGCTGATGGTTTCCTAATGTGACTATGCCACAGGTCTGCACCACCACCCTGCCCTTAGAGGGGGAAAAAACAAAACACAGTTTGTGTCTATGTGGATGGAGTAGTGGTATTTACGAGTAGTGTTTTAATGAATTCACAGAATGATCCAACTAACATAAGTCAATTTGGTCACAGTAATACAATCTTTAATCATGTCACCTTAGGGGTTCTTCAATACCTTTTTAATTTGTTAGAGTATAGCAGTCACAATGTACAGTAATTCTGTCTCCTCCATGCGTGCTGGCATGAACAGAGAGATCTGGAAAGCTTGAACGAAGACAAGCACCGAAGTTAAGTTTAGTATTCTTCACTTGTATGTCTTGAGCAACATGAGCTTCCAATGTTTCTCTTTTTCTTTGTGAAACTGAAATAAATATAAAATGTATCCTTTACTAATACATCTCATACTAGCATATGCAAAACAAAAATACATTAATGGTTTAAGCAGTACAAACTGACAAATGTCCACTGCATATACAGACATTGGACTGACACTGAAAATGTAATAAAGGATGGTTTAACAGTGTAGTGGGAAAGGTAAGCAGTTTGCAGAGCATAATGATGATAAACTACAGTGTAATCACAAAATAACTATACAAAATGTTAGTGAATAACATTAAATAGACAACTTGCACCAAAGCTTCTCCAAGGATCAACACAAAAGGATTGCAATGGATAAAGCATGCACTGATGCACGAGTTGCTTCCTGTATGCTGTATGCATTATGGCTATACTGAACCATGACCTCTAATCATATGCTTGGAAATCACCCAATAGAAAAATAAGAAGAATAAACAAAGCCTTCCTTCAGCCTTTAACAAATGCCAGGAGGGCGCCAACAATTATGAACTACATGTAACATAACTCTCTGTCCAGTATTATGCAAAATACCATTATAAGCATTGTAGACCTTTTAAGATTCTTTAGATAACTCAATGAAGGGTTCAGGTAGACATAAGCACCACTACCTCTGCAATGGGTCGAAGCAATGTTTTCACAGTCTCAACTTTGGTAACGTTCAGCTTGATTTTCCTGACCTTACCATCAGCACTGGGGAAGTTTTTGGTGACAGCCGCCATGGGCCATTGGTTCCATTTCACTTGGCTATTGCTGGGTAACACCACATCCCCTTCTTTGATGTTGGGCTGACTGTTTTGCCATTTGCTTCTGCTTTGAAGTGTCGAGAGGTACTCATACCTCCATCTTTCCTAAAAGGTATCAGCGAGGTGCTGAACCCTTTTCCACTGCTGATGATACAAATCTGCCTTAAGATAAGAGCCTGGGGAAGGTTCAGGTGTACAGACCTTCTGGGTCAGAATCATTTCCAGAGTCAAGGGTGAAGAAATGTCTGGGTGAGTAGAAATGGGTATCCAGGGCCTTGAGCTGATTATAGCAGTCACCTCTGCCATAATGCTTGATAAAACCTCATGAGTGAACCCAGAAGGCTTGGTTAGTGTCGGCATGGAATCCAAAATCTGCCTTGAAACCATAATCATCCTTTCACATACTCCACCCATATGGGAAGAATGAGGAGAGATAAAAACCCATTTGCAGCCTTCTTCACTGACGTACCTGGACACACTAGAATAATTAGTTTCATCCATTAATATACTCAGCTCTTTGCAAGCTCCTCTGAAGTGCCACAGTCTAAACAAATCTATCGTACAGGTCCATGAAGAGTAAGGAAGCACTGCAAGGCATTGATAAAGCTGGAAATGTCCATCGACTCAATCAGCTCTATGTGCACTGCATGGATGCTGAGGCATGTGCCCATCTGTTACTATTGGCAGCTACTCCATGGGTGTGACGGGTAACTACATTCCGTGGGACCATCCAGACCAACATTTGCAAAAGGGGGCGCTGTACTTAGGTGATCTGGAGGGATATCCACCATTCTCTGCTTTGCTGTCTTGCCACGGAGTTTACTGCATATGACACACGTGTAATTTACTGGCGATTCACCTCTTTGCTCCAGCTATTCAGATTGTATCATTGTGGATAGCTGCTTCAGTGAAGACTCTGCCTTGGTGCTTCACTCTAGGAACTCAAGCCTAGGAACTGTATGAATAGTAACAGGGGCTAACTTAGCCTTGCCCATTATAAATCCAACATGACATGCTCCATTAGTGTCGGTCACTTTCAGATATGCAACAGCAGCAATGGCATTTATGCATGCATCTGAGAAAACAACATGAATTTCCCTTTGGCAAGCATTACGAATGGAGGTTGTAGTGTAGGCACAGTGGATTTCCAGTTATGCGAGGTGTTGCAGTGACTTTTTCCATGCATTCCACTTAGCTTCCTTTTTAGCTGGAAAGGGCGTGTCCCAGTGTCCTGTTCTGCTGGTAAGCTCTCTAAGAAGTTGTCTTCTTGGATTGTAATGGAGGCAACAAGACCCAATGGATTGAGTAAACTGTTCCCAGTAGCAAGAACTCTACGTGTAAACGGTTTCTCACTCAAGACAGAAGAGCTCAATCCAAGACTACATTGCATGGGAAGGGAGTCTGCATCCAAGTCAAGGTCCTTCAAGTGTTTTGCATAGTCGATAGATGGAAATGCTTGCATGACAGCTGTACTGTTTGATGAAGTTGTGTGGCGTCTCAGACTGGAACTGGCAAGTGTACTTTGACTACTTTCAAGTAGATATATAGCATCCGCAGATGACGCCAGAGACTTGAGTCCATCAACAACATAGACACTTTGTATGAAGTGCACTGCATCTGTGCCAAACTCTAGCTCACCTTGACATGCCATACCTTAAAGTCCATATTTTGCAACAACAGGAGAAGGGCTATTGCCAAATACATGGACCTTCATCCTGTATTCAACATCATTGGTAATGAAATTATCTCAGAACCAAAGGAATCTCTGGAAATTCATGTGGTCCTCCCTCACAAAGAAGCTGTGGAAGATCTGTTCTATATCTACAGTGAAGGCTACCTGCTCGTGTCTGAAACACATTAAGACTCCTAGTAAGCTGTTGTTTAAATCTGGTCCTGTCAACAACACATTTAAGGAGATGGCACTGGAGTCAAATACAACTCTAATCTGGACTGGTGTGCATGGGTGACATACCCCAAATGTGTGTAGATACCATCATTCTTCCCCATCCATTAATGGAGGTTCTAGCTCAGCATGATCCTGATCAAAAATTTTTTGCATGAATGCCACAAAGTGGTTCCTCATCTCAGGCTTCCTTTCGAGTGTACAGCAGAGAGAGATCAAGCAACTTAGAGCTTGCTCTCTGTTGCTTGATAAAATGTGGTCTCGGTTTGCGAAAGGGAAGAGGAGCTACCCAGCTGTTAGAATCGTCTATGAACATCTCTATCCATTAACTGAATGAACTGTCTGTCCTAAATAGAGGCTGCGATCTTATGGTCATCATTTGTTTTTCAAAAATTTTGCTTCCAAGGGAACGTAACTGTCTTTTGTAATGAAATTCTCTTTTAAACAGAGAATTTGGGCAAGGGTGGAAATTGGAGCCATTCATCAAAATGCTTGTGTTGTATACATTAATAACTGCTGGCTTATGGGTGGCACCCAGACAGACATTGCCCATTACAACCCAGCCAAGATCAAGCTTCTGAGCATAAGCTTGTTGTGTGGACCATTTGTACTGGTCTCTTTCAATAGGAACTTGAAGAATGTTATGCCCTAAAAGAAGGAGAATCTGCGCATCAAAATCAAGTGGGGGAATGAGATGTGCAATGGGTTGGAGGTGAGGATGGTGCTTTGCGACCTCAGGAGTTGGTATCTCAAATCTGTCATCTGAAATTATGATCACATTCTGTGAGGGTAGGAAGAAGCATGCTTAAACTTCCATCTAAAGGCTGAGCAGTAAATTTTATAGCCCTTCTTCCAGCGGTCTCTGTGATCCCAGCACGTGCGTATAGGATGAGATGGTACCCTTGAGATCAAACAGGTCAAAGAACTCTGGCGTAGCAATTGATTGCTCTGATCATCGAGTACAATATAGACCTTTATAGCCTTATCAGATTGTCTTTTGGGTAACACTTTCGTGAGGCAGATATTGGAACAAGATCTAGAGCCATTGATAGCTCCGCAAATTTCCATGCAGTTGGTGTTTACAGAAGGTGACTCCTATTCCTCTCCGCCATGCTCGCGGTCAGGCCTTACATACATCCATGGAGCTGGACCAGGATGAAGAGCAGCAATGTGTGCAGTGCTGTCACACTCCTTACACAGTAAGGCAATCTTGCAATCTTTAGCCATGTGGCTACTTGACGAGCAGCACCAAAAGAATATATGGTTCTCTTTGAGAAACGTTCCTCAAGGGACTTGCTTCTAAAGCCTCTGCAGCATTTGAATGGATGTGGATTTTTGTGGATTGGACAGTACCTGTCAGAGTCTGCTTTGCTGCTGCCAGACTGTGACATTGTGGAAACGTGATGGAAAGAGCTCGGTTTTGTGAGAAGAGATGAGAACCTTGGAATGGCCAAATCTTCTCTGTGAATGTTCTGCTTTAGCTATTTCCACACTGGATGAGTTAAGTTATTTTCCTCTGATGAAGCCCCCTTTAGACTGTTTGGGACATCTGGACAAATGATTGTCCAGAGAACAGTGAGACATCCTGAGACCATTCATGTGTGGGGTTGCTTCTCATCCAAGGGTGTGGGTTTACTCAAAACTTTACCGAAGAATACTGCCATGGTATCAAAACGTCCTCCAAGAGCAACTTCTTCCAATGATCCAGGAGCAATTTGGTGATGAACAATGCTTTTTCCAGCATGACGACAGAGCACCATGTCGCAAGGTAAAAGTTATAACCAAGTGGCTTGGTGAACAAAACATTGAAATGTTGGGTCCATAGCCAGGAAACTCCCCATATCACAATCCCATTTGAGAACCTGTGGTCAATCCTTAAAAAGAGGTTGGACAAACAAACACAGAAACTATTATCAACTCCAAGCACTGATTAGGTAAGAATGGGTTGCCATCAGTCAAGCTTTTGCTCAGAAGCTGATATCCAGCATGCCAAGGCGAATTGCATAAGTCTTAAAAAAGAAGGGTCAACACTGTAAATATTAAGCCTTTGCTTAAACTGAATGTATTTGTCAGTAAAAAGTTACAATCTTAAATGCTTAATGGTACTTCACCATACCATAAATATCTGACAATAGGATCTAAAAAACTGAGGCAGTAAACTGTGAAAACAAAATTTGTCAGTCTCAAATTTTGGCCATGACTGTACATGCAACATGACAAAAATAATCACAATATAATTGCTATGTATTGATTCTCCCCCCCCCCCCCCCCCCTTGTGCAGGCCTGCATTTTAGAGAATTCAAAATGGTCAGTTATGTATACATTTTATATAAGTTCAAAAAGGTCTTTCCTGTATCTCTCAGCAGGCAGTTCCATATCATATTTTGCTGTATTTCTGTAAATTAGGTTTATACACGTATGTAATTCAGTCAGTTCTGCACAAAGAAGCTGGACATTGTCCTTGACAACAGTGGAGGCTGTTTAACAGCATGTAAAATTCCATTTCTGTCATTTTTGTAAGACATGTAATGTCTATTGAGAAAATATAATGGTTATATTTTAAAATTGCATGTACGATTAATGACCCATTTGTTTGATGGGCACAGCACTTTTAGGTAAATGAGGTCTTACAGACAAGGTAATGGAATAGATGAATTACTGCAAGCAGGTGCCCATGGGCCTTTCTCATCTTTCGTCATACAGTTGTATCTTAAACTGAGCTGAGTTACGACTGTCTCCAGGGTCGTATTGCTAATTAACAGTAAAGGCTTGTGTAAAATGTGTCTCAGAGACAGATGAAAGTCACCAAATTGGCTTCCACTAGTGCCACATTTTTTTCATTGCTTAGGTAGGGCGCCCCAAACTAGCAACATTGTCATTGAAAAGGGGAAAATGATTCAAACATGGAAGAAGATACACCTATGGAAACAGGTATACAGTATGTCCTCTGAAGAACAGGAGTGCCACATTGTGGTGTTCGAAGAAGGATGCTTAAAGAGGAAACTGAATTTGCACAGCACTGAGTATGACCTTGGTGTGAAACCATATGAAGAGAAAATGGTATGGAAGTGTTTTTCAGACATTAGAACCTCAAGTTGCCTTTTAACTTTGACTTTGTGAAAGATTGAAAAGTACTTGTTTTGAAAGTTTCTACTGGGAGCTCGAACATTTTTTTGTACCTATAAAGCTTGAATATTCATATATGCTAATGATAACTTTGTGTAAGCTAACACTTTATGCTAATTAATTTATTGTGGCTTAAAAATCTGATTAATTAAAACAAGCACATTAACCAGATATTGAAATGGTCAGTAGTCTTACTTATAGAATTATATCTTGAGTTCTCTTGTGTCATTGAGAAAAGGGGTTCATTCAGCACTCCCCTTTAAGCAGGAGAGTAAGAGTTTGAAGCTCACTTGAAGCTGATATAGAATTGCAGCTAAGGTAACTAAAGTGCATTTAGATTAGTCACCCATCTGCTTTTGATTACTGCTATTAGAACCTCTACACATAAACCCAAATATGGTCAAAGTTTGTTTATTGCATTAACGAATTTTGCATTAACAAATTTTGGAGTATGCTAAATAAAAATAAATAATTTTGTGTTAATAAGCTCCCAGTATAATGGAAGGCAGTGTACATGTGTACTGCTGCCACTGTGTTTACCAGTATCTCTGAGATTGACCATTGTAGCTGCTTTACTTTGTCATCCTTGCACTGCATTATCATAACATGCTCTGTCCTTGGTGATATTGTATGCAAAGATCAATGAATGAGCCATCTTGGGGAGGGTTGTGTGGGTCAATGTGTCTGTTATTTCATGTCTTGCTATGAACCAACACCCCAGGGTCCAGTGTCAGTACATCCTGGACCACCTCAGCATACGCATCAACCTCCTGTCAGATTCGCTTGCACACTCACATAACCTGTGACCTGTCCAAAGTCTTGTCTGCCTCATTGACTTTCTGAAGCTTCCTTCAGCCATTTCCACCCAAAAGCCAGCCCCACCCAAAGCTGCTGATGCTGTCAGTAGGCTGAATTGACTCAACAGTATCTGACTGCCCTCTTTCTTGAGGGTTTTTTTTTTTTAAGAACATCCATTTGCTGCAGGGAATAATGCCCTTTATTAATGTTTGTTGAGTCAAACAGGGCTGAGACAGATGACTGTCACACCAGTTAGACTGAGAGACTGCTGCTACCAGAAGATAAGCATTCATTTCTTCCATTTCTTGTAATGTTCACTCATATACATATACATGCTTGCAATCACTGGTGCTAATGAAAGGCTTAAACTATGATGCAAGCAGTTGTTCTTTTTTTAATCAGTTTGCATAGCATTTCTGGTGTAGCACTTGATGCATATTTTGTGAGTATTAATATGGACTCACTTCATTGCACACGCTCAAGTGCTTCACAGCTTCCTGCATTTCAATGAGCTGTCGTATTTCTGTATATTTAAAATTCCATGTTACTGTTTGTATAAAAAAATCTTCAAACCAAAATATCCTCTCACTTAATTGCTTTAATTTCTGGCAAGCAGGGATTGGTTAAATTTTAGATTTGATGAGACATTTTCTTCCTTTTTGTAATGCATCTATTTTTTTGTTCTTTGAATTTTTTAATTATGGCCACTGATAGCAATATGTTCCAGAGGTTAGTGACACTTAAGGCAGTGTCACTTTGATCTTAACACATCAGGAGAACAGCAGACTACACAGTACCACCATTCTGTTTCAACCCTCTTATGCTGTCATTCAGTTTCTTTGCACCTGTCTTTTCCTCACCCCTAATCAAGCCCCAATTCATTTTTCCCTCCCATGTTCTTTTTTACCTTTCATTTCTTCTTATGATCGGAGTGTCTAAGTTTTTGACCTTCAAATAGTTTTTTTCCACAAAAAACTTTTTTTGTTAATTGTAGAGAGGCCTTTTGGTTGGTTCGTAAATATTTCAGAGAGCTTTACAGTGAAGCCCAAAGTATAAACCTGTCTTAGAGGAGAACGTGGCCATATACATTTAAATGAGCCCACACTCATAGTTTGGTCGTTTTTATTTAAAATTAGTTGGAATAAAGGATGGTATCAATGTTGATGGCTCAAAAACTCAGGCTGTATTTTCATTTTTCCTCTTGTTTGATTTTGTCGCTCTCCATCGTCACTGTCTGTGGTTGTCCTGGCTGCTGTGTTTACCTGACTCCTCACCAGTCACTTATCATTTACAACAAAGCCTTAAAACATTACCTTCTAAAGCTATCCTAAACCATGACCTGTGTGTGTCCAGTTGTCAAGCCACACACTTAGGGACAGGGTCTGTAGGGAATTAAGTAATCATTGCACAGGTTGTTTGGTTGCTGGTCATATTTCATCAGTATCTTGTTAAGGTTGATGAATGGCTTGGAAATAGGAAAGTGGGTGAGGACTGTAGTGGCAGTGTTAAACAAATTTTTGGGCAGAGTGCCCAAGTGGAAGATGGATTCTCCCGTCCTAGACTAAAAGAATAAGTACTCTTACCCTCACTGTACTGTGTGAGCACTTTCTATTTAAGTGTGTGTGTAAAATTGAAAATATATGTACATATCTGATTATATGTAAAATTGAGTCTATATTACATGCGTGCAATATATTTAGATGTTTAATTGAGAATTATAGCCCTATGAGCTGACAGGATTGTGGAATGGATGCTGCATGGCATGCATAGACAGAAGTGTGCCTTGATGGAGAGAAATGCATGTCTGCATAACGTCTGTTGGTCTGAGGAGGTAACCTTTTGGTTTTTAATGTCTCTCCTCTACACACTCGCATATTCCTATAGGATTAAACAATTCTATTGAATTTTGATTATTTGATACTGTGTGATTTTGACCTCATCTTCATTAAGGTATCAGTAAAATCAGATTCTTAAACAGAACTAGGTTCATGATTAAGACTTCAAAAAACATGTATGTATCAGCAAGAGACAAACGGCAAGTTCATTTTGTCTTATAATTTGCTGCACTCCTGACACAACAAGCCTTTTTGTCTTCTCCTCCTCAATATGGGGTCATAGGCTTAAAGAGTACAAAAACCTTAATGTAATATTTCTCTCAGTACAGGCCAGCATGAGTATTGTTATATGGGTTTGTTATATGGAGTGGGCCTTATTAGGAATGAGGAATGTGTGTGGAATTTAATGAATGAATGAATGAATTAGTTAGTTTTTAAGGCTTTGCGCATGTACATTTATGCTGGATTTGGCCCGTTTGAAGGAACAGCTTGCAAATCATTGGGACCTTACACTTCGCTGGAAGCCTTAGCTTATTTGGTGTTCAGAATGTAACAGCTCACAAAACTACAGGATCCTGTAGTAGACGCAACCCATACGTTTCCATTCATTATGCTGAGTACCTTCAGTATAACATGAAAACAGTATCTTTTTGTCATTGTTCATTGAGCTCATGATGAGCACAGAAGGTATGATGTTGAACCCATAATAATTAGTCTACATTTTTGCTGTCAATATTTATGACCACCTAAAATCAGGTATACAATTCTTGAAATCTGTCACAAATTGAGGAGGCAAAAAGTATGGCCAGGACAGGCTTGCATCACTTGTGTAATGTGGGAGCAGGCGTCCTTACAGCTGGTGCCCACTGCCTCTGTCCTTGGGACTTAGTGGGGTGTTTTGGGATCTCATTAGGAATGGACCTTCTTGTATAGGATGGTCAAATGTAGATACGCCATACTGGTTATGAAGCTCAGGAATCACTTTTCTGCTCATACTGGGACAGGAAGTGAGAGAAATTGTTGCCTGTGAAGCAGATCCTATGTCATGCAATGTTGGTGAAAGCAACTATGGCTTTGCCAATCTGCTGATCTTCCACTCTTAGACTTTTATGACACTGATCTTATTGATTCTGCTGCTTCTGTTTATATGTCATTTAGTCCACCCATTCATCAGTTTTACTTTCTGACTAAATTGTAATTTGGTTTGGTTTTAAGATGCTTTTGTGTGGAGTATTGATAATTTAGTAATGGTTATTTATTACTTAATTCCTACCAACCTTAATGGTTAATTATTTCTGATTCCCTCATCAGATTATTCTTCAGTTCTTCATCCCCTACTTGTTATGGCATTCTCTTCAAATCTGCAGTTACAATGGCCTCGGCATATGTGTGGCTTAAGATATTCAGACACAAAATGGCTGATGTTTAAGAAGATTATAAAAACTGAAATGACCACATGTATCAAATTTTTCTTTCAAGTAAAATGCCCCTATCCATAATCTTGCCTGCACATCTTTTCCCTAAAAGGAAACATCAAAGAAAGACTATACAGTATATACATTGGAAGTGGCTAGGCCGTGGAATGAAGAGTTCAGTGAAATGACCTGCACTTTGTATTAAATGAATAAATGCAATTGAATCCGAGCTGGCAGTCATAAATGATAGTCAGTGTCACCCAGTTGTTTATTTCCTCCAACAATGGCTTTAAGATTTATTGAGCTCTTTACTGTTCTATATATTTATATTAAAAAAAACTGCAGTCTGTCAGGGTTGCTCCACTCAACCAAATTATTGACCTTCTGCCAGTAAAAGCCTTGGTTGTCATTCAGTTTCATCACAGACAGGAAAACTATCATTTGAGAAATTGAGCATTATTTTACATGTTGCAGCTGTGTTACAATCATTAGTATATCATGAAAAATGAATAGAGGAACTTGTGCAGTCCTGCACAGCCACAGAATCTGTTATTATTAAGAAAGAGTATCGCTCTTAATATCGCTAACTAATTGTAACTTGTATATGTATTTTTTTATAAATATCTTGATGTTTAGAAATGAAACATACAGGTGTAACTATCATACTGCAACCATACTTATATACTAACACTATATGTTAGCCTATATGTTTCTCACTCACTCAATTCCTATCTATCTCTCTCACCCTTCACTGTAGTTCAAATTCTCCCCTTTCCCTTCTGCCCTCTCTGTCTGGCCCTCTTGCTATCCCTCTCTCCCTGTTTTTCTTGCCAGCCTTCCTTCCTGTCCTGCTTCCCTGGCACAGGTGTTATGCCATGTGTGCCAGTGTCACACCATCCCTGCTTTCCTCACTACTAGTGCACCACCACATGGCCTTAGCCTGGCTAGCCCATTCCTCTCTCTTGTGCTCTCACTCTCTCACCCACTTTCTCTCACTCCACCTCCTTCCCATCCTCCCTCGGCATGGCTAAAACTGTCTCTTGTCAAGTTTCCGGAATTTTCTGCCAGGTATGTTTTCGGATCGGAAAATGCGACATATGCAGTAAGCCATGCTGTTAATAAGATGCCAAAGTACTTAATTTACTTTTAGATGAATGTGAGATTGGAATTTGTGCTAGCTCAGGTGCGTCCACTTATACAGAAATAGAGCAGTTTTATTTTGCATATTGCTGTTATATATTAAATTTATAAATTACAATATACTTACATGTAATTTAAGTACATATATGTATATATCTTGCTACAGATACACTGGTTTGAATGATGGCCTGATGTAGTTAATCACAAAATGCCCTCCATGACAGGTGAAGGGACAAAGGAAAGATAGATTGAAGAACAAGGAACTAGAGTTGATTGATGGTATATATTAGAGGCTTAAAAAATTCAAGTCAGGTGAGTGAGGGGCTTAAACTGCGAGACTAAATTTATCTAGATTCAATGAGTTATGTGTTTTAGCTCACTGTAATGGTGTTCCTTTGAAATAGATACTTATTGACTTTATTACTGATGTGTATTACTATTGTTTAGCTTCACTGCTTTTGAAAGTTTATGTGCATTGTTTTGGGTATACAGTTTTTGGCAAAGATATCAACTTCATCAACTTTCAAACTACTAGGTTTTTGATAGTTTTTGTCTTTGAATTGTTCATGACAAACCACATACCTTACCAGTATATATGATCAAAAATATGGAGGTAGTTTCCATTTACCATTGATGTGTTCTTTGTCTAAATTGCAGGCGATCTTCACACTGCTTTTGGGACCTTTTACGTTCTTCAATGCACAGAAGACCAAATACCTTCAGATCCTCACCTCACTTATGAGATGGATTGGTAAATTCACATCACATTTTGACTCTGCAGTTTTCATATGTTTTTTGCAAATTTCCATTGTGGTCATTTTGTGTAACCTGCCAGCTGAAGGTGCATACCCTCAGATAATGTTCTTACTACCACCTACCAAACGCAAGGGGTGACAGCATAGTCTTGGTCTGACCATCACTCTAATTTCCAACGTCATGTCCCTGCCTCCAACTCATCTCATCCCTCAGCCAGACAGGCCTGATTGGATAGGTGCTTGCCGGATGACCAAAATAAACCGCCTGTCTTCACCTGCCGCTCGAGTGCAAACACCACAGATTCATTGCCCCCATGTGGGTATATGTAAATATAAACACACAATACGGGGCTATAAAACGATGCAAAAAATGTGTTGTGCTTTGTCTCCATGTCCTGCCCTCTTCTTCCAGGATTCCCCTCCCTGCTCTACCCCTGCCTGTGATTGATTGAACATGTCACAATGGCAGCCCTCAGTGCCATGCGGGCTAATGATTCAAAATGGCTGCTACAACAGCTCTTAGTTTCTCGACCGCGCTGCTGACATGGACTTTGTGGGTGTCTTGGATGGATTGCCCGTCTTTAGTCCTCTTGGGGGTTATGGGGACTGGGTTGGGGGGGGGGGGAAATAAAGTAGCTGTCATTGCTGTAAGGGCTCAGACAATTTAGACCAGGCCTCCGAGCAAGAAAACAGCATGCCAGCATTAATGAGTAATTAAAAATTAATGTTATGTATGTGTGTGGAGGAATCTAAAGACCAATTAAAGAGATATAATGGTCATCAAATTAGCATGTACACCATTATTGCATGTGTTTAAAAAAAAAAAAAAACAGGTTTACTGTAGAGGGTAGCAGAGGGTACTATAACGTTGAGTACAAACTAGCTCTTGATTCAGTTCCATTGAATCTTAATATCAAGTTCAAGTTCGGTTTATTCGTCACATACATAGTCATACACAGTATAACACGCAGTGAAATGGTGGAGAGTGCTCTGTCCAAACTGAGGAAGAGAAACAGGGCTGCATAGAGAAAAAAAAATATATATATATATATATGCAGATAAATATATATATTCTATGTATGTACAAAAATATATTAACAATGTATGTACAATATATGTATATTATGATTATATACACAATGTACAATGTATATGGTTGGGTATATATGTACACAATCTACAGAATGTACAGATCCATTTTGTATAATACCATATCTACAGTTGTTGTGTAACAGGGTAATTGAGTATAAATCTATATATACAGGTGTACAGATATACAGTTATGTTACATGGTGGTGGTGGTCCCCACAGTTTATCAGTTTCCCTGATTCAGGGCCCGAATGGCCTGTGGGAAGAAGCTCCTCTTCAGCCTCTCTGTCTTGGTCTTCAGGGAGCGGAAGCGCCTCCCTGACCTCAACAGAGAGAAGAGTGTATTGTTGGGATGGGTGGGGTCCTTCACAATTTTCCTGGCCTTGGTCTGGCACCGCTTGTAGTAGATGGTCTGCAGGTCAGGAAGTTCCGAGTGAGTGATGCGCTCTGCTGAACGCACTACCCTTTGGAATGCTTGTCTGTCCTGCTTGGTGCTATTCCCAAACCAGACTGTGATGTTCCCCATGAGGATGCTCTCGATAGTGCAGGTGTAGAAGTTCCGCAGTACCTTGGAGGGCAGTCTGAAGTCCCTTAGGCGTCTGAGGTGGTAAAGACGCTGACGAGCCTTCTTTGCCAGGGAGCTGGTATGGCGGGACCAGGACAGGTCCTGCGAGATGTGAACACCAAGGTACCTGAAACTATCTACTCTCTCCACCGTGGTCCCACTGATCCTCACAGGTTGGTAGTTCCGCTCCTGCTTCTTGCTGCAATCCACGATCAGCTCCTTTGTCTTACTGACGTTTAGGAGGAGATTATTTTCCTGGCACCAGTTTTCCAGGTGGTTAATCTCCTCCAGGTAGGCCCTCTCGTCGTTGTCCGAGATCAGACCCACGACAACGGTGTCGTCAGCAAACTTGACAATGATGTTAGAGCTGGAAGTGGCTGTGCAGTCGTAGGTATACAGTGAGTAGAGCAGGGGGCTTAGGACACAACCCTGAGGAGCTCCAGTGCTGAGGGTGAGGGTGGTTGAGGAGCAGTTGCCCACCCGTACTGATTGTGGTCTGTCTGTTAGGAAGTTGGAGATCCAGTCGCATAGGGATGTATGCAGTCCTAGATCTCCCAACTTAGTAGTGAGTAGGGAGGGGATGATGGTGTTGAATGCTGAACTGTAGTCGACAAATAGCATTTTAACATAATTTCCCCTCCCTTCGTCCAGGTGAGTCAGTGTAGTGTGGAGCAGATGTGCAATCGCATCGTCAGTGGAGCGGTTGTGGCGATATACAAACTGCAGTGACAAACTGCAGTTGTAATCTAGTATCTTGTAATCTAGTATCTTGTAATATCATTACAAGATAAATTTTAATATCATTACAAGATTACAAGATTAATTTTTCCACTTTCCATCCACAATTAAGCATCAAAAATGGTCCGTTTTATTACTTTTAAGAGCATTTTCTAACCATAGATCCATTATAAGAGAAAGGTGCTCTAATGGAAGGTATTTGCAAAACTTTTATAATCTTGTAATATTGATTTGTACATGCAATATTTTGGGGATGACAGAAACTGATGAACTATAGTACAGCACAATTTAATTTCCTATTACTTATTTCCTGAGTATGCTTCTCTCATCATTTATTTATTTATTTATTTATTTATTTATTTATTTATTATTTTTGTCTGTTTTAGCTGGTATTGGGTCATTCATGTGAACTTGCCATATATAACCATTCTCTTCAAACACAAATAGAATGCGTGTGAACATGTTTTACAGTTACAAAATTAACATTGGCCTGTAGCTATTTAGGTTGGTTTCCCGTTTTGAAAGAGTCATTACTGTGTCATTTAAGAGTGGTTGCCCAGGGTCAAGTTTCCTCATGTGTCATTGCTGGCCTACAACAGGACTAGAGCCTTTGGATTGCTTTTCACCATTCTAACCTAGTTTCTTTCTCATTTTCCTGTTTGCATGTCTGTCACTTTCTTGTGAATTAGTATTGAACAGCCTTAATGGACTCTTTAGTGTTTGTTGATTATGCAGTAAAATATTCTGTGTTAATTATGATCAAATTTTAGATAAACAAAACTTGGTTATATCCTGCTAGTGTCAGCCAGATGAAGATAATGAAATAGTCTGAAAAGTTGGCATCTTCTGTTTTCTTTTTTTCCTTCACTGGTATTTATAGCATTTGGCAGAAGCCCCTGTACATAGCAACTTACAGATATGCTTTGTAGTCTCTATCAAAAACATATGCTCATTCTAGCATAAGCTTTAACATTCTCAGCCCATTCCTGGTAAATGCCAGTGTTCATTGTGTGCATACTTCCCACTATATACATTTTACTACCCTGTATGAATTAGTAGATACTGGGTGTCAAATACCTTGTACTTTTCATCTTTTTATGTGCCTGTGACAGATTCAGTTCTCCTGTGATGCTCTCCACTCTGTGTCATTACTCACAGCAGACAGCCGGACAGGCTGAAATGCCTCTTGTGCGCATCTTCAGTCACCCATGATGCTCTGTGGAAGGGACCATGGCCAAGTCTATGTCAGATGAGAAGTGCTATGCAGGGTGCAGCTCATTAAGCGTCAGGGGAGCTACCTGGTGGTGTTTTAGCCTTGGTACCACTTGCTATTGACTCTACCATGTTGCAATGATTTCATTTACTGCCGAAATGTAAATATATAGTAAGTTAAATAAAATTAAAATGGATAAATATAGTTGATGCTGCCATTTAGGGCAAGTCAATGCTGGTCTACCTATTTTCTCCCTTTTCTTCAGAGACGGCAGCTCATTGTTTGCTCTTTATAGCCTTTCAGCACCCCGGAGATCCTTTAAAATGTATAAACCAACTTGTTTACTAAGCAGAAACAAAGATATTGTTCCTATTATGCAAAGTATTAATGCTTTTTATGCATTATTGAAGTTGCTCCTACTTTGTTAAGGCCAGAGAGATACAGGGAATCCAGCTGTGTTCCTTTCAGTATTGTGTAAGGAGAAGTGTGATGACTAGTTCTCCAGTGTTGCAATATAATGGTAGTGAGTGGGAGGAGCTGGTTGAGGCATGAAGTTTTAATTGATATTGAGTGGTGTGAGTGAAGAGGGCAGGTGAAGAGCTCTTGATTAGTGGATGGGGATTAATCATCCCATTCTGCCCTCTGCAGAAACCTGCAGAGAATACCAGTGGCCATTTATTACTGGCATGTGCATGCACAAAGCTTGAAAACAGATTGTAAAAGTTAAGTATCTGTTTCAAGCCTGTATTTCTATATATTAGGAGTTTAATAGCAGCTATATGAGGGGGGATTTGTGGAAAATCACATCAAAATAAATTCTCTCCACTGATGGTTCTCTGCACCACCAGAAACCTCCAGTGATGAAATCTTTAATAACCTCTTTGTTTGTAAACATCCTCTGACTTGTATTAAAAATATCTGAGGTTGATCCACAGCTATAGAAAGGAATTTCTGTAATAGTATTACATGTTAAGGTTAAATATTTGCCACACCTGCATACAAAGTATTGGTTAGAGTGCCATAAACCAGCAGTGTGACTTATTATAGTTTCAGGGTATCTTGAAATATAGCTATGCCTTAATCAACAACTCTGAGTGATGATTAAGCGCAACAAAAACTGGCCTTAAGGTAAGTGGATTGGTCATTCATATTCAATAAAGCATTCCACTTGCAGTCTGCAGTGACTGCTGAGTTTTATAAGGAAATGTGTTTGCCTGATTCACTTTAAGCATAACTTTGCCTCTTAATGGATGGCTTCTGTTTTAGAAGTGCAGAAGTGTTTTGTGCAGAGTAGATGCACAAGTAGAGGAGGACTCTTTGATCCTGCACTTTCCTGGTCTGGTTTAGTATTGATGCTTAGTTTCTCTTCCTTAATGAGTTCCTCTCTAAACTTTGATTTCTATTAGACAATACATTCTGAGCTCATGAGAGGCTAACATTTACAGTGCATCTGGAAAGTATTCATGGCACTTCACTTTTTCCACATTTATTTATGTTACAGCCTTATGCCAATATGGATTAAATTCATTTTTTCCCCTCAGAATTCTACACACAATACCCCATAATGACAAAGTGGAAAATGTTTGTTTGGAACTGTTGCAAATGTATTAAAAAAACAAAAAAATCACGTACATGTATTCACAGCCTTTGCTCAATACTTTGTTGAAGCACCTTTGGCAGCAATTACAGCCTCCAGTCTTTTTGATTATGATGCTACAAGCTTGGCACACCTATTTTGGGGTAGTTTCTCCCATTCTTCTTTGCAGAACCTCTCAAGCTCTATCAGGTTGGATGGGGAGCGTCGAGGCACAGCCATTTTCAGATCTCTCCAGAGATGTTCAATCGGGTTCAAGGCTAGGCTCTGGCTAGGCTACTCAAGAACATTCAAAGAGTTCCTGAAGCCACTCCTTTGTTATCTTTGCTGTGTGCTTAGGGTCGTTGTCCTGTTGGAAGATGAACCTTCACCCCCGTCTGAGGTCCAGAGTGCTCTGGAGCAGGTTTTCTTCAAGGATGTCTGTACATTGCTGCATTCATCTTTCCCTCAACCCTGACTAGTCTCCCAGTTCCTGCTGCCAAAAAACAACCCCACAGCATGATGCTGCCACCACCATACTTTACTGTGGGGATGGTATTGGCCAGATGATGAGTACTGCCTGGTTTCCTTCAGACATGACACTTGGCATTTGGGCCAAAGTGCTCAATCTTTGTTTCATCAGACCAGAGAATTTTGTTTCTTATGGTCTGAGAGTCCTTCAGGTGCCTTTTGGCAAACTCCAAACAGGCTGTCTTGTGCTTTTTACTGAGGAGTGGCTTCCATCTGACCCCTCTACCATACAGGCCTCATTGGTGGAGTGCTGCAGAAATGGTTGTCCTTCTGGAAGGTTCTCCTCTCTCCATAGAGCAATGCTGAAGCTCTGTCAGAGTGACCCTTGGGTTCTAGGTCACCTCCCTGACTAAGGCCCTTCTACCCTGATCACTCAGATTGGCCGGGCGATCAGCTGTAGGAAGAGTCCTGGTGGTTCCAAACTTCTTCCAATTATGGATGATGAAGGCCACTGTGCTCATTGGGACCTTCAATGCTGCAGACGTTTTTCTGTACCCTTCCCCCATCTGTGTCTCGATACAATCCTGTCTCGGAGGTTTACAGACAATTCCTTGGACTTCATGGCTTAGTTTGTGCTCTGGCATGTAGTGTCAACTATGGGACCTTATATAGACAGGTGTGTGCCTTTCCAAATCATGTCCAATCAACTGGATTTACCACAGGTGGACTCCAATCAAGTTGTCGAAACAACTGAAGGATGATCAGTGGAAACAGGATGCACCTGAGCTCAATTTTGAGTGTCATGGTAAAGGCTGTGAATACTTACAGCGGGTGAAATAAGTGTTGAACACGTCACCAATTTTCTAAGTAAATATATTTCTAAAGGTGCTATTGACGACATGAAATTCTCACCAGATGTCGGTAACAACCCATCCAGTCCACACATGCAAAGAAATCAAACCATAGATGTCCATAAATTGTGTAATAATGAGATATGACACAGGGAAAAAGTATTGAACACATGAAGAAAGAGAGGTGCAAAAAGCCATGGAAAGTCATGACACCAGCTGAAATCTATTAGTAATTAGAAAGCAATCCTGCCATTTAGTGCAAATTAATATCAGATGGTTCAACTGATGATGTCTCATTACCAAGGTGAACCATCTCGTGATGGGTAAACCTATGAGACCTCTCATGACCTTCACAACCTTAACTGTTGCAAAAAAAAAAAAAAAGATGGCATTTGGTTACAGAAGAATATCTAAACTACTGAAGGTTCCAGTGAGCACTGTTGGGGCTGTAATCCGGAAGTGGAAAGAACATAATTTCACCATAAACCGGCCACAATCTCGTGCTCTTCACAAGATTTCAGACAGATTAGTGAAAAGAATTATCAGAGGAGTTGTCCAACAACCAAGGACCACCTGTGGAGATCTACAGAAAGACCTGGAATCAGCAGGTACAATTATTTCAAAGAAAACAAGTAATGCACTCAACCTCCATGGCCTGTATGCATGCTCACCACGCAAGACTCCATTGCCAAAGAAAAGCATGTTGAAGCACGTTTAAAGTTTGCTTATCAACATTTAGACAGGCCTCTGAAATACTGGGAGAATATAGTCTGGTCAGATGAGACCAAAATTGAACTCTCTGGATGCCATAATACACACCATGTTTGGAGGTCAAAAGGCACTGCATATTACCCCAAAAACACCCTACCAACAGTGAAGTTTGGACGTGGGAACATCATGGTGTGGGGCTGGCACTGGCATGCTTCATATAATTGAAGGAAGGATGAATGGACAAATGTACCGAGACATTCTTGATAAACAATTTGCTGCCATCTACCAGGATGATAAAGATGAAACTAGGGTGGGCATTTCAGCAAGACAATGGTCCCAAACACACAACCAAGGAAACTCTCAATTGGTTTCAGAGAAAGAAAATAAAGCTGCTAGAATGGCCCAGCCAATCACCTGAACTGAATCCAGCTGAAAATCTATGGCAGGAACTAAAGCTTAGAGTTCATAGAAGGAGCGGACGGAACCTTCAGGATTTGAAGAGTGTTTGTGTGGAAGAATGGGCCAAAATCACACCTGAGCAATGCACGCGACTAGTTACTCCATACAGGAGGCGTCTTGAAGCCGCCATGACCAACAAAGGCTTTTGTATGAAGTATTGAATACATTTCAGTAAGTGTGTTCAGTACTTTTTCCCTGTGTCATTTCTCATTATTACACATAATTTATGGACATCTGTGGTTTGATTTCTTTGATTTGCATCTTGGGAGAATTTCATGTCAATAGCACCTTTAGAGATATATTTACTTAAAAAATTGGTGACGTGTTCAATACTTATTTCACCCGCTGTATGTACATGTGATTTATTTATTTATTTAAAAAAAAATACTTTGCAACAATTCCAAACAAAAGTTTTTCACAAAGGTTTTTCCAAAAGTTTGTCATTATGGGGTATTGTGTGTAGAACTTTGAGGGAAATAATTTCATATACTTTGGAATAAGGCTGTAACGTAACATAAAATGTGGAAAAGGTGAAGCACTGTGAATACTTTCCGGATGCGCTGTAGGTGTCTGTGAGCTGTATGGTTTGATTTATTGCAGCTCAATTACCGTTAATCATGGCTTTTGATGTTGATTTCACTGTGCTGTTTAATGATCTGCTCTCAGAGTGTAGGTGACAGGTCAGCTGTTTGTGAGCTACTTGTTTTCAGTTATTTTATCTTGAATAGACACATTGATGGATTTTTTTTTCATTTGTCTGGTTAACAAGTGTTTAGTCATCAGACACTTATTTTTTTTCCTTACATATGAGTGTGGGTGAGGGTGGACTATAAAATCCTTGAATAAATGACAGGTAATATAATTTCAGTTTCCTTTACATGGTTTGTTAAGGCAGAAAACATACCTTTGCTCAAAGTACTTTATTTATTTAATTTGTATTTATTTCAGTTTATAAATGCTCTGTTTCTATTAAATTCAGTTGTTTTTATATTATTATTTCATTTGTAAAACAATTGCCACACATATGAAATGTCCAATACAAATAAATCTGATTAGCCTAGCCTAACTAGCAGCTTTTCCAGCACAGATTTCAATAAAACATGATGGGAACAGATGTTCTTGAATCAAAACATACTATCCAAAAATCAGAAACAAATCAAACTGATAAAACGTATTGATAGGCCATAGATTTTTGACCTGTATGCGTGTATGGCCTAAATTTGGTATAAGCACACATGCACACATGTCAAAAATTGGTCTTGGATCTTAGGGGAAAAAATATTTTTTAAAGTGCAAGGATTCCATATGAAGTCATCTTGTAAAATACCAACCACAGTGTAAAACTGCAAAACCCATGAAGACATGCATGCTTCCACAGTTCACCCTCCCTCCATTCCCATGGCATTTATTACTAGTCCATGAAATTAGTATGCCCCATCACAAAGAAAATGCCCCCTAGATGACTCCATAGAGTTTTATTGATCCTTGGAGCTTTTGAAGCAGCCATTAGCTTCTGTTAAAATGTCAGTCTCTTCGTTTTCAAGAAGAAAAAATACAGCAGTGTTCTCATTGAGGGACATGCTTTGCAAGGTCTTTGCAATTTCAATTTGTATTCCATAAATCAACTGTGGCTGGACCAATAGAGAGTCTGTGGGTGTGATGTTTAGCTGGTCAAAACAGCTGATGTACTGAGCACTTACTGCTCTATACACAAGCCTTAGCTGCTTGCAGAGATGTTTTACCTATTGTTAAATAGGTAAATCATTTCAGATTGTGCTGTTGAGAAGCAGGTAGCTGACCTGTGGTTGTTGTGCAATGCTAAATGAATGCCCACCAGACAGTGCTAGATTGCACTTGTACTTATGATCAAGTGAGCATTTCACATTTTCAGAAACCCCTCAAAAAATTAATTAAGTAAGGCAAAACAAGAAGTTTAATTTATGGCAATCATTGCACACTACATAGTTCTATTTTTCTCTGATTTCAACTTGTCAATTATCATTCTCTGAGTTGTCACATGTTAGAGCTGGAACAATACTAAGATGTACAATGCAGTTGCACCAGACTTGGAAACAAATTTATTTGTGCTGGGGTGCACATATTCAAATGTGTTTTAAACACCCCCTTCCTTTTTTTTTAGTGTTTCTTCTCTAATCTGTACTTTATTTCACTGTGAAATGTAACCAATGTTGTTAAGAATGGAAATTGTGAAAAAAACAGTTTTCTATTACCCTTTTTGGTAATTCTGTCTCCTAAACAAATGAGGAGCTTTTTAAAAAATATAATGGTATTTTAGAATGCAAGACACTTAGTGCCCATGATTCAGCCATGTCTAGTTAGGAATTGTACATTCTCTAGCTCTCTAACACTAACACAGACATACTCTTCAAATATGCTTTATGTGTCATAAAATAGCCCCCCCCCCCCTTTTTCTTCTTTAATATGGTCTTGCCTGCACTTCTCATTAAGATATGTAGAATGACTATAGAACAGGTGCCAGAATAATCCTTTTAGCTCTTCTCTGGATGCCTGCCCCTTTTTCAGCCCTTCAGGTCAGTACTAATCTCTCCACCGGTTCCCCTTCACTTCCCACAGAGCCCAGCTACCGTGTGACACCAGTGTCATTTGGTCACTGGCATTTCATGGCTGAAAACCACCAGAAGCATTACTAAAATCCCACTCTGCTGCCGTTCGCATCTCTTCTATTGATCCCTAGGGAGCGCTTCTGACCCCTGTGCCTTCGACACTACTGTGGGTGCTGTACTGGGCTCCATTAATTTTTCCTTCACTCATCAGATAGTTCCTGAATCGTCCACGATCCGTTTTTTGTCTTGCTGTTGGAAAAGGGGCAGGGTGTACTTTATCGCCCCCTGGGGTTATCAGTTCTGATTTGGCTGCCGGCACCAGTGTCAGATACAAACGTATCAGGATGAAAGACTTAAAGACATAAATACCAGTGACATTTTCTCCACACATCAACAAGCTCACAGGGAAATTTGGGCTGCATGATAAATCACTTGGCCATGTGTGCCGGGACAGAATCACATTTCATCCCTTAACCATAGAGGCCTCTTTGCTGAAGGTTAAGCATCTACACAGCGGAGAGGCACAGTAGGGTGCCACATCAAGAGTATTGGATTAAACACGTCCTTGATTCTGCCACTCTCTTCGTCTGTAAATTGCCACTGTTAATATAGGAGTAATGAGGCTCGACTGTGTCCTGTGCTGTGTCGCACTATGTGCTGTCTGCTGCTGGATCAGTGGTTTACTGAGGTTAAGTAGGGCATTTGCTGTGCACCCTCATCAACCACTGTATTAGAAACACATACTTTGTACCTAAACTCTTTGTCTACTTTATAAAGTAAATATATCTCATTGCCCTATTTTACATGTCAGTGTCACTGAGTTGAGTGAATTCTGTGACTAAAGAGATTTTCTACAAAGGAGTATCTCTGGAAGCTGTGAATGTTTTCTGGTTTTGTAGTTTTGCACATGACCTTTCCACCAGTGATTGGTTTTGTAATCTGTAACATTATAGTGTCTATTGCCATGCTTTGTTATACTGTATTCCTCACTGATATTTTCAGATGGATGTAGCCATCATGAAGCTTGAATCTCTGCTCGTCACAAGCTTTGGGGTGGGACGATGTGTTATATAACCAAGTCAGACAGTGAATAATTACCTTCTGTCAATATGACAGGATGTCCAATACCAAATGGGAAAGGCTACAGGGCATTTAGAGGTTGGTCCCATTGTGGATAACAGCATCACGTAGGCTTAATTCATGACATTGTTTGCGCTCCACTTTCACATGGACCAGATGTGATGAGTTTAGGAATTGTACTGCAAACATTGCTTCCTGCAGCAAATGTGTGATATAGAGGTACATGCAATTGGTCCACTAATCATACCCATGTCTGTCTGTTCTAGGTATTCCTAGTTATGTGAATAACTAGGAATACTCTTTATATTACAAGAAGGAATACACACTAGTTATGTGTACTCCTCCCGGTAATAACCAGACAATAATGTTGCATAACCCTGTTGAGGAACTATAGAAATATCTAATTTGAGAACCATATGTTTTTAGCAACAAATGATGGAAACACAATCCCCACCCGTAAAAACACATTTACATGATTAAATAGACACTGAATATTACAGCGGAGACTGAGATGTAGAGTAGGCTATAATGGGGGGTTATTTGCAGGCTGGCAACATTATAGTATTTTTTTTCCATTTTAATTTATTTCACATGCATGTTAACATCTATAATTATACCCTCATCAAACTATGTAGCGTTTGTGAAATGAACAATTCTTTTTTTTCACTTTTATTTATTTCATGTGATTATCAAGGAAAACTGAATTTTCATTGCTTTACTGAAATAAAGAATTTTAAAGTAATATGTAAATATTTTTAAAGTTTCAAAACCCATTCACTCCTCCAGTCCATACAGTTGATGTATGGTTTCTAAGATGCAAAGGTATCCTGTTTTGAAATATCACTGTTTCTCTGTATTGAGAACAAACTAATTTGCATACTAATTTACTAATTTACATCTACCTATTCAGCCTACAGCAGTTTAGCCCTGCCCATTTAAATTGTTGTCCTCGTGTGTTTCAGCTCTGAGTGCTTTTTGAGTTAATGCAAAATGCAGGGTAGTCAGTCAGAAGAGAGATCATTTATCTTATATCTGTCTTAAAGGTGCAGCAACAGAAACCTGTTTAAATCTAAGGGATAAAGAGAGGTTGGAAAAATGGTTATGTAAACATTAATTATTACTGTTAATTATTATTGTATTTGGAAGATAAAGCCACTCACCTTTTATTTAGACATCCAGGAAAAATCTAAAATAAAAATACGATATGGGCTCTTCAGAAATCTGTAAATGTGCCTTTTTACAGACATTTTCCTTAAATTTAAGGAACATTTCCTTAAGTTCTTTTATATATGTACAGTACTTGTGCTAATGTCAGGATTACTCTGCTAGAGTGTGCATTCCTCCACTTTTATGAGAAGAACCACACCCATCTGACTCACTTTAACATGGCCTGACAGAAACTGAATCCAACCACAGACTGCTTAAGAAGAAATTCATTGACACATCAAGATTTTCATCAGACAGCTAATATCTCTGAGAGAAATCCCGACATAACATTTTAAAATAAGATGAATCACTAGTGGGTTAGTGCTTCATGTAATTCCATAGAAGGCTTTTCCATTTGCATGTTTCTCCGTAAGGGGGAAGTGGCATGCTCCTTATCTATTCCCACACACTTTTACCCAAGAGGCTCATCCTTGTGCTGTAACACCATTCATATAACTCATTTTTTCAGGTTACATTTTGTCCTCATAATTGAAGTGAATCATTTTATTCCCTTGACATACATTAAAGTACTACAGTGCTAGCACTAGCTTCTGATTAATAGGCACATCCCCAAACACACCCACACACATCTGCGCGCACAACATTTTTGGCTCCAAGAATACTTCCTCTTGTCCTTTGAAATCCAAACCTTAAGGACACTTTACTTGGACAATTATGCTAATGAAGACCTATGGGTCGGGACTTGTGTTGTCCAGACATCTTCATGGTATAGTCCCTCAGATTAATTACTCATCACCTTGCCCCTCCCTCAAGCTGTCCTAATCCATTTCTCCTGTCAACATTGATGCCTGGCCTGCTGATTAGACCCAGATGCATTGTGAGATATCCCCTGCAAGGACAACAAGAGTTTGTCCCCTTCCTGGCAAAGCGGGCGACATGGTGTGCATCCTTAAGAAGTCAGGTCACAGTGTGTGGTGTTCCTGTGACTAATTCCTCTAGTAATGGTGTGATTGAACAGGGTGTGGCGAGGAGATGAGCCCAGGATGTGACTCTGTAGCCCGTATGCCAAGACTGCTCTGGCATCCTTTAGATTTAAGAAGCCCAGCAGTCAGGAATAATGCATTCACGTCTATCAATTCAAAATGGCCCGTCTGCTCAGTGCTGGGGGCTGGGACAGGCTTCATCAGGTCACTTGTGTTGGGGTCGAGTGGTCGATGTGGAATACCCATGCTGGGCAACAGAAGTGTTTGGCAAATGATAAACAGCTGGGTGGTGTCATTACAGTTAATGGCTTTTATCATCAATGCTCTCCATCCATGGCTGTCTTAAATGAAGTCCAGTCAAGTAGCATATACAAATGGTCTTTTCCTCTCAGTTCCTTGTTGTCCATGCAAAGGGCATCTCCTTTGCTGAATTATCACTCGTTACTAGTAGCTAGATCTTAAACTAGGACTTAAACTGGCTTGCCTTGTGAAGTCACATTAATCATCTTCAGCTTACTTTTATTTTAAGAGCAAAAACCTTACGTCGAGAAAGAGATTGAAATGGGAGTGATTGTCACGGTATCAAGGCTTTTTCATGTTATCCTCTGACCTGTACAGTGTGAACCCATTATCTAATCTGAAGTCCATAGGCTTTTGATTCCATATAGCCTGATGTAGTCACACCTTAAATGTCTGAATCAGTCATGGTGGAACTGTTTTATAAAGTCTCGTTTATAATGTTTCCTCCTAAGGATTAGTAAATGCAATGTTGCTAACTTCCAGTTGTAAAAATTAAAGTTCATAGGAGTTATAGCATGCATGTAATAATTACACTGTACAATTACAGAAAGCATAGTATTTCAGTCATGGACACTGTCTTCATCTCTCTCTCTCACTCTCTCTCCCCCCCCCCCCCCCTTTTCCAGCTTTTAGCATGATGATTATCCTGGCGCTGATCCGCATTGGCAAGGGACACGGCAAGGGCCACCCTCAAGTTGCGCAGCTCACTGGAATACCAAATCTCTTTGGGGTGTGTGTGTATTCCTTCATGTGCCAGCATTCCCTGCCATCCCTGATCACACCGATCTCAGACAAACGGAGGGTGGGAGCCTTGCTGATAGTTGACTATGTTCTCATTCTTGGCTTCTACACCCTGCTGTCCTTCACGGCCATCTTCTGTTTTGACAGCTCACTGCTGCGAGACATGTACACACTAAACTTCACTGATAACTGTGACGTGCTGGGCTTGGCTACCCTCCGCTACTTCCTGGGGCTCTTCCCCGTGTTCACCATCAGCACCAACTTCCCAATTATAACAGTCACACTACGCAACAACTGGAAGACGCTCTTCCACCGGGACGGAGGCACTTACCCATGGGTGGTGGACCGCATTGTGTTCCCCCTTATAACCCTGGTGCCGCCCATCATCGTGGCATTTTGTACACATGACCTGGAGGCACTTGTGGGCATCACCGGCGCCTACGCGGGCACAGGAATTCAATACATCATTCCGGCCACCTTGGTGTACTTTAGTCGCCGTCACCTGGAGCCTGTGTTCGGAAGGGGCGTTGTGAACAAGCACAGGTCTCCCTTCTTTCATACATTCTGGGTAGCATTTGTGGTGCTTTGGGCAACTTTCTGCCTGATGTTTGTCACAGCTAATATCATTCTAACAGCAGAAAGCAAGAACTGAATGCATATTAGTATTTTTTTTCTTTTTTCCCTTATTTTAATTATGAAAGTCTTTGGCACACATGTAGATGGTATTTTACATTTTGGGTAGCAATTCAACATTTAGATTTGGTTTAACTAGGTTAAATGTAAAAGGGACCTTTTTTGTTTGGCAATTTAAGTTAATCTAAATCTAAAGTTCTTAAATATTTTTTCAGACTGTAGATTAAATTTCTACTTCAGAACGTCATCTAGTGGCAGTTAATTTGCACTATATTGCTTACAGCTTTTTAACAGACAGCAGCCAGGCTTTTTTCTGATTTGTTTTCATCAAATCTTTATTACTTGCCTTTTCCTCTTTCACGTAGTTCTGCAAGACGAGTTAAAATCAGGAGAACCTAGTGGCATATTGTTATCATTCTTCAAATCCTGAAGTGAACTAATGGATATGTGACTTTATCCCAGAGGGGAATTCACTAAAATGACCAAATATGCTCATTCCATTCATGGTCGTACTCAGAAAACACATTCACAATGGGTCTCTCTCTTTATTTCTTTATTTCTCTTTCTTAAAATTCATAGCAGTTATAGCATGCATGTAATAATTACACTGTCTTTTATTACGTAAAGCATAGTATTTCAATCACAGACATTTTATTCATCCCTCTCTTCCTTCTCTTCCTCCCTTTTTATTACCAAAACTAAATGTCCACTTCAGTGTAGCCCATGAGCTGAGAACAGAGCAAAGCAATTCAGGGATAATCACTTTCACATCTGCCGTTTTCAATATTACTAACTGACTGCCTCCTCACGTGAGTTAACCATTGAGTGAGGAGGTCGTGGGTCCTACTGCATCATGGGTCAGGTTACTCTGAATATGTGTATCGTAATATATTGTAGCTTCTAATCCAGCCTTGAATTATGAGCTTTGTGATTCAACGGCCTTCCCCACTTGTAATTCAGGTTTCAGATCCACCATTAATCAGTTACAAATCTTATGCAGGCTTTTCGGTCATAGTCTCCACTGTCAGATCAGATTGATGCACCCCTTCTCTTCATAATTCTTTCATGTGGTGGTGTCAGCGCTTGTCATTTGATCGTCAGCAACACATTTGATACTGTAAATTGACTGCTGCTCTCTGTGAGAGTGTGCGCTCCTGATCAAAGAAGAAAGGAAGGAAGTCTCAAAACCATGACTGCTGTCATGTGTGGCATGGCACTAGTGCTCGAGTTTTGCACACATTACCTTGGGCTTGTTCAAGCTGCATAAGATTATTTTGGATAAGATGCCTCTACACTCTCCTGGTAATGTTTACAGCATGTGTGTGTGTGTGTGTGTGTGTGTGTGAGAGAGAGAGAGAGAGAGAGAGAGAGAGAGAGAGAGAGAGAGAGAGAGAGACAGACAGACAGACAGACACACACGTGTGTACACGTGGCCTGTAGCACAAATACCAAGTCATCTTTGAAGGACAGTATGAGACTGTAGTTCATGGCTCAGAAGTTAACATGAATATTACATCTCATTTTCAGTAAATTTGTAGTGAACATCATTATTCACTGAATTAGTGTAGTTCCAACTTCCTTTTATTTAAGCCATGAATGTTTCTTCAGTTCTTTATGGTTTATTTTGAACAAATGTATTATGTTGTTGAAGTATAAACTATGAATGATAGAAGTGAAGAAAATGTGCCTTTCTCCCAGGGTTCATCTTACCTTTACATGTGTGACATGTATTTTGTGTCTGTGCAGCCTGTCAATCTCTGCATGTAAGTTATTTTATATATTGACAATCAATGTCTTGTGATATCAAATACAGGAATACTTTTTAAATGTGATTAACTCTTATCCTGTTTTTTGGGGGGAGGGTGGGCACGGTGGTGGTGCTGTACAGTTAATTGGCTATTATAAACAGTACAGTAAGGTCTTTTGGAATTACTGGTCATAATTTTTTTTTTTTAATGTAAACATTTAATTATTACTGTTAATTAATTATTACTGCATTAATACTGTATGGGAGGTGAATTAGAACCTCTACTAAATTTAATAAACTCCTTTATTCCTAAATCATTAAAATTAGCAGCACATGATTTGCATTTTAGTTTTAATCAGAAATAACTGCAAATTACATTACATTAAAATATATAATGTGGTATATTTATTTTATTATATTTATTAATTATACATACATTATATATATATATATATATATATATATATATATATATATATATATATATATATATATATATATAAAATGTGTACTTAGAGCCTCTATAACCTTCTAGTAATATTATATTAACATTAATGTAAACATAAGGTTTTACTGGACAGAAAGAACAGGATTATAATAATTTTTTAGGTTTATTTAATTTTGACATCAGAAATCTACACCCTTTGAGCACCTACTCAAAATCGTGCACATTTGATGGTAAGGTGATCTTTCACACTTTCTTGGATGACTTTCAGATTCTGTTGCAAAGTGTAAACACATTTTTCAGTGACGAAGCAAGCAGAAATTCAGCACTAACTCCATTTGAGTGATTTTTATAGCCTTAAATATTTTTTAAATTGCTGTTCATAAAGCATAAAGTCTTTTATTTTTATCATCTGCTACTATGAATGCTTTGAGTCCAAGAATAAAGTTTCATCTCTAGATTGGCTTGTGTTTTTGCAATAAGATACAGTCTACACCTTTAAGCTTAAGTATAATTCTTTTGTGACTTTGCAGATCTTTATTATTGTCATAACCCCCGGCTGAATTTAATTCATCCTCTGCCCTTTTGCACATGTGGGTGTGCATGGTGGTTTGTAATTGCAAATTAAAACTTTACACTGCTTAATTTATTCACAGCTGATTTAATTTGCTGTGATTTATTCAATGTTTGCAAGGGGTGGGGGTAGCACAGTGTTACTGGATTCAGCTGATTCTAATCCGATTAAATTTGTGTGTTTTATGCTCTCTGTAGTACTCAGTCAAGCCAGATCAACAAAGCTGAAATGGAGCAGCTGTCAATTGTGCCAGTATCAGTGTGTTTATTTCACTGATGGAAGTCGAATGCACAATTTGTCACTATTAAGAAATAATTGCTACAAGGGCAAAACAAGACCATTTTGTGCACTCTCGAAAATTTGTGAGTTTTTGCATAAAACATGTATCTAAAGGACAGCTGCACTTAAATGAATACTGCGTTCTCTTGACAAACTACCTGATCAATGGGTAGTCTCTACAATCATTCTTTTGCACATCACTTCATCCGACTATATGGTTTTCTTTTAAGCCATGTGTCATCATTTGGAAGAGAATGGGTTAGCAATTTCTATATCTGCTGCATAAACAAGATTTAATAGAGTACAGCATATTACCATAATGGTTTTTCTCCAACTTTGGGTTGGATATAGTTTTTGTAAAAGGTTTTTTTTGTAGTGTACCCAGAATGTTACAGCATCAGAAGCCGTTGATTAGTGAAGGTCCTTTTAAACTCATGTTTGAATTAGCATCAGTGAATATAAAGTTTGAGCTTAAATGGTTACTTTTATTGACCACAGAGATAATACACCATTTTTAAAGGTACACAATACCAGGACAATATAGGATTCTGATGTCAGCTGTAGTCCATACTCATGAAAATCCAGTATAATTATTCATATTTGTTCCTGTTGTCTGAGTGAATTCTGTCCAAAATTCAAACAGGACAAAATGAAACTGCAAAAGATTAGACCACAAAATACCACAATTCAGCTCTTACTGTTGGAATAATAGCTACAGGATACACTTAATTTAATGACTCTGGTTTGTTTGCTGTTTTTCTAATGCAAGTGGTCAAAGCAGCGGGTTTCACATGCTGTTCTCCACTGGCTCGTCTCTGGGGAAGCCTGTGATTCTGCACTGCAGTCTGATAACAGCACTATTGAGGACTGTAATATCTACCTGCTGGGGTGTTTGTGTAAACTGGCTGCTTTAATTCTCCACTCCCCTGGTGGCCACCAATGGCTCCATTAAGGTGGATTTACGCTGGTCTGATGAATCACGGCCGCTAAGGTACGTGACATGGTTATCCATCTGGGAGGCAGTGACTACCTTGGGTAGACATTTCCTTTTTCTGCTGGTCTAGGAGCAGCTTTTCCTCCCAAAATCCAAACCTTAAGTCCAAGGAAAAGTAGCATAGAAGTAGCAAAGGTTATAAAAACAAGGTTAGTTTTTGGAGATTAGGAGAAAAGGTTAACCTTTATCATCACCCACTTGTTTCTGTGTATGTATTTCTTGCTTAACTCTCCTGGCTTACCTTTGCTGTCAAGACATTTTCAGTTCTGCATAATTTTAACTGGCATACCAAACTTTACAAGTCAAAGACACTAGCAAGTGAACTTTTCTCCATTGTTACTCCTACACTGATTCTACACCTAGCTATTCATGTTTATTTGCACTTAGTGTTGCTTCAAACAAAGCAGACAAGAAAAACATTGTGTGAGCCTAGTCACAAAACAACATTCCAACTGCAACATGCCTACTAATTTTATGTAAGTTTTTCAGATTTATTTATGTATTTATGGAATAATAATAGAGTGCTGTTTTATTTAATAGGCTCATGCTGTGGGCCAGGGAGATTATGTGCAGAGGCATAAATGTGTTGTGCTAGTGGATTTTAATGTGGAAATTAAGATGGAGCTCCAAGCCAAACTGGTGCAGCACTTTGAAAGAGTGAAGACATGCAGATATTCTAACATCTAATAACTTACCATTGATAACAAAACTATTTGCATACATGTAATGATGATGATTGCTTGGTGTCTCAGTCTTGAAAGCAGTGGATGATGATGCCTTCTCAATCACCTTCTCAATTATGAAATGTAATAATTATAGTTCTCATTTTACTTCAAACACAACATGAAATCTGATGCTGGAATCAATGTATTGATATGCATAAGACATTTGAAAAAAAGAAAATGTCAGTGAATCTGTGATTATGACAAAGCCAAAAATAATGAGAAAAAATGCAGCAACAGTATCTGTGAACATGATAAAGACTAATGAATGGATAGTTCTATTATTGATAGAACTGGATCATCAGGGCCTGTGGTAAGCAGGGGAGGATGTCATTTGAAGTCTGCCAACATCTCTACAGTTTTCTGTGCATTTAGCAACAGCTGGTTATGACAGCACCAGAACACCAACTGACTTCCTTTGTGTAGACAGAGTCATCACTCTTGGTTATGAGACCAACTAAAGTGATGTCATCTGCAAACTTTAGGGTCTTTATAGTTGGCCCCCTGCAATACAGTTTTTGGTGCAGAAACTGAAGGGGTGAAAGAAACCAACATGCCTTCAGTTTGTCTCCCCACCAGCATATGAGTAGAGCTGAGAGCTCTGGTACTACAGTGTGAAAGGCCAAGCTGAAGTCCACATACAGAACTCTAGCATAGGTCTTTGAACTGACCATATGCTGTAGGACTAAGTGCAGGACCAAGAGTACTGCATCATTGATGGATCAAACTGTAGAGGATCCAACTTATGTTTAAAATCCGACCCGGTCTTGCAGATTTTTCCTTTGTAACATACGAAGGATTCGGCCCTTTCTCTCGCAGGATGCTGCCCAAGTACTTGTACAGCCTCATTTAACCTCATAGACAGACCACTGCCACTAGCGTCTTGCTGGTCTTCCTCTAAGAGCCATCAGACCTCTAAACTTGTCCAGAATGCAGCAGCATGACTGCTTTTCAATCTTCTGAAGTTCACACGTCACTCCGCTGCTGCACTCCCTTCATTGGCTTCCAGTACCTGCCCGCATCAGATTTAAAACCTTGATGCTTGCCTGCAAAGCCAAAAATGGACCAGCCCCTCCATACATGATGTCAGTGTTCAAAGCCTGATCCGTACCTCTAGTACTTCAAAGCACAAGTACAGCCCATCTTGAAATATCATGCTTCAATTCTCATGGAAGACAAGCATTGGGAGCATTCTATGTCCTGGCTCCTAGATGGTGAACTGGACAGTAGAGTCCCATGCAGAGTTTAAACACAGACTGAAGACCCCTCTATTTGTGGAATAATTAAATGACCACTGATGCTGCTCCTATGTTGACTAACTGAAAATGTAGTACTTATTTTATTGTAGGGTACTGTTTATTGCACTGATTGTTGTCTGAGATAGAGCTTATATGTGTTTTGCACTTCTAGGCATCAGCATTGATTCCTGTATTTGAACAGCATTCTAGTTCAATGGTATCTGTACTCTACTGGCTAGAATGCATTCCATGAGTAAATGACGAAGTACTTTTGTATGTCACTTTGATAAGAGAGTCTGCTAAATTCAGTAAACGTAAATGTAAAATCCTACCAGGTGACTATAATAGATTTCAGATTGGTTAGAATTAGGCAACTAGGCTTTCATGAATACAGAGGTCAGGGCATCTGGTCTGTTTTTTTTGTTTTTTTTGTGGACCAGGATTATGGAAGATGACTTGTAGCATGGAAACAGGGGAAAGTTCCAATGAATTCTTGAAGATGTCTGTGAAAACTAGTGCTAATTGATCACAGTAATGCTTTAGGCTGGAGGTGAGACTATGTCTGGGCCTGGAGCTTTTCCCATCTTATGTCTTCTAAACAGCCTGTTAACGTCTTGTTCATTGAAGGTTAAATGGGTAGAAGTGAGAAGCAGGGTCTTGGGATTGTATAGTCTCTGTACTATCATGAAGCCTAAACCCTGACTGAAAGACTACATTTATCTTATTGTGATTTAGGTATGATCTTAGCTGCTGAGTTACAGCTTTTTCTAGGCTCTTCGAAATAAATAGGAGGTTTGAGATTGGCCTGACAGCTGACATGGGTCAAGGTTAGATTTTTTGATGAGTGGTCTGATTACTGCTAATTTTAATGATTTAGGAATAAAGGAGTTTATTAAATTTAGTAGAGGTTCTATTTCACCTCATCCCAACATATTGGCAAATTATTAAAGCCAACAAGCCTCAAGTGAAGAAGTGAACCAGTAGAGAGAATGAAAAGCTGGTTTGTTTCCGCAGACTGGACTTTTTTTTAACAGATGACAGATTGTACAGATTAGATAGTAGCTACAGTGCAGACCCTTTGATTGCAAAGACATGTATTCCAACTAACTCCTGTATTCCAACTAAAACTCAGGTAAGATGACAAACCATTCAGCTGAATTTACACAGCTTTGTAAAAAGGATTAAAGATGCAAAACTCTGGCTAGATAAGGGAACAAAGCAGTAAATACTCAAACAAAAAAGCTACACTGCTGCTAATGACCCAACTTAAGTGTGGCAAGGCTTCAAAGAGATTACGAGCTGAGAAAAACTCCACTTCTCCTTAATAACTACAAACTAACCAAGGAGTTGAATAATTTCTACAGCAGATTTGAATGTGCTAAGAACATTCAGCAGATGACAGATTGTAGAAGTTAATGAAGTTAATGACCTGTTAAAGAAGTTAATGACTTGTTGTTGGCTTCTGACCAGGGTAATGTCTCTTTACTTATATTGCTTTATCTGTGTACAGCATTTGACACTATAGATCACAACATTTTACTAAAGAGACTCTAAAATGTTGTTGGGATTAGCCCTTTCCTGGTTTAAATCTTATCTACATTTACACCATTAGCTGACACTTTTATCTAGAGTGACTTACAATTATGACTGAGTACAACTTGAGCAATTGAGCATTAAGGGCCTTGCTCAGGGGCCCAGCCGTGGTAACTTGGCAGTGGTGGGACTTGAACCAGCAACCAGTACCTTAACCACTGAGCTACCACTGCCCATTATCTAGTCGTTACCAATTTGATAACATAAATGCTTGTTTCTTTATATATGCTACCTTATACGTAAACACTGTCCTAGTTTCGACTGCTACGCTGATGATATTCAGCTATATGTCTCCAGAGAACATATATTAACTCAGTATTATTGCGGAATGCATAAAGGATGTGAGACACTGGATGTTGAAAAACTTTCTCTCACTTAATCCTGACAAAAAAAGAGTTGCTTCTATTAGGCCCAGAGATATTGGAATGATTATGGATTGCAGTCTCTTGTTCAAAGCTCATGTAAATAATACTTCTAGGATTGCCTTTCTTCACCTCTGGAACATTGCAAAGATTAGTTATTAGCGCATGTTACCACAATTTTTTTTTCTCCAACTTTGGGTTGGATATAGTTTTTGTAAAAGCTTTTTTTGCAGTGTACCCAGAATGTTACATCAGAAGCCGTTGATTAGTGAAGGTCCTTTTAAACTCATGTTTGAATTAGCATCAGTGAATATTACATTTAAGCTTAAATGGTTACTTTTATTGACCACAGAGATAATGCACCATTTTTAAAGGTACACAATACCAGGACAATATAGGATTCTGATGTCAGCTATAGTCCATACTCATGAAAATCCAGTATAATTATTCATAATATTTGTTCCTGTTGTCTGAGTGAATTTTGTCAAAAATTCAAATAGGACAAAATGAAAATGCAAAAGATTAGACCACAAAATACCACAATTTGTAACGCATGTGGCCCGAGTGCCGGAGGGCGAGGGGCAGGACGCACAGGCTCCAGCGACATGGACAAACATTTATTTATACATAAAGACAACGGCACTCACATGCATTACAAACGATGAACATGAACACAACACAGTTAACATTAAACAAACATGATGAACACAGATACATTTAACAATGACGAGAAGAACATTTAACTTTAACATTAACACTGTCACACTACCTCAACAATGGCGGACAACACTGCGCACAATGACGAGTTTAAATACACAAAGACTAAAACAATACAGGTGTGTGCAGGTGTGGTTATGAACAAGATCCTCCCACTGCACGTGGCGGGCCAAACCATGTGACTCGCGAAGGCGAGCGTTCCGTGACACAATTCAGCTCTTACTATGGAATAATAGCTACAGAATACACTTAATTTAATGACTCTGGTTTGTTTGCTGTTTTTTTAATGCAAGTGGTCAAAGCAGCGGGTTTCACATGCTGTTTCCACTGCTAGGCTGATAATATTAGGCTATATGTTTTAGCCAAACCAGAGGACATATATCAACTTAGTATTATTGAGGAATGCATAAAGGATGTGAGACACTGGATGTTGAGAAACTTTCTCTCACTTAATCCTGACAAAAAAAGAGAGAAGTGAGAGAAAGTTTCTATTAGGCCCAGAGATTTTGGCGCGATTACGCATCCCAGTCTCTTGTTCAGAGCTCATGTAAATAATATTTCTAGGACTGCCTTTCTTCACCTCTGGAACATTGCAAAGATTAGGAACATACTCTCCTCACACGATGCAGAAAAGCTAGTTTATGCATTTATCACTTCAAGATTGTACTGTACTCACCGGAGGCTTGGACTTGGACCTTTGTAATGCTGCTTTGTGACATCATCTGTTGTAAAAAGCGCTATATAAATAAATTTGAATTGATTGATTTGATTTGAAATAGTCTCAAAGAGCATATGCAGAGGAGATGCCAGATTTCCATTCAGCAACTTTAATTTAAAATTTTGAAAATCAATATCATGAATTACAAATTGATAATGAACTTGCTTTCAATACACATCAAATTTTAATCAAAGAATTTACAATTTTTGGTCTTCACAAGCTACCTCCTTGAGCAGCTAAAGTTACTGAGGTGGAAATCTACAGTATATGAAGACAAAATGCCAATGACCATTCAGAATAACTAAGCATAATGCTCTTTCAGTCTGGATCACCAGTCACTAATAAATATTTCTATTAATAATAGCTAATTAATAATAGCTTTTACTAATAAATAGCTTTCTTGAACACTGCACTTAGGTCCAAGAAGTGGCCTCGTACAGTATGTGAAGAGAAAATGCCAAATGACCATTCAGGATAGCACTCGGCATACTTTAAATCTTTGGGAAATGTGTTGTATGGACTAATATTTAGTAAAAACATTTATTATGTACATATAATATTGTTTTTCAGTGACTCCGTTTAGTTAAATAGAAATAAAAACCTGTGGTTACCTTGGTGTCATCATAAGGGAGCTAAATATTTGTAGTTGTAGTGAAAAAAAAGACAAATTAAAACTATTCAGAATAACACAACATAGTCTAAGCAATCTAAACTTGCAAAGCATGCAGAATAAAAAATTAGCAGTAATTAGATATTCTGAATTTTCATAGTGTGAATGACCATTGACTAATGAACATCTCTAATTAAAAGCAGGTAACTTTTATAGTGTTAATTAGCATTCACTAACTGCCATATTTTGCTCACATATTGTATTGCATTCAAAGACTTTGATAACACACTTTTTTGGGGGGGTCTTCACAAGCTTCCAGCTTGCCGTACTGAAGGTAGGTACTAGACGTTGGCTCAAACAGTGTGAAGGCATGACAAATAACATGACAAGTGAGATAAAAATAAATAAAAGCACATACCGTAGGTATTCTCTTTCAGGAATGAGTTCTATTAAGCTATTGCTATATGCGGTGCCCTGTGGTGCACCGCGCAGCCAAGGTTCAATTAACGTTGCATTAATTTATAACAAATGCAATTTAATAAACGTGACTGAACCTACATAAACCTGCGCGTCATGACCATGTTCTTAGTTATGCTAGTAAATATTAAATAAAGCCCATAGTCTGAACAACTGTTTACGTTAGCGTAAGCACATACAGTTGAATCTTAAGTGAATTACCCCCAATTAAATGGGAATATTTTAAACAAATCCATTTAAGAAATAATAGCTGTACTTAGCGATTTTCAATGGAATGCAGACAGCTATACTTAATGATTCTCGATGGAAGGGTGACCTGGCGGGTAAGATTTAAATGATTGGAATGGGTTGTCAAAGCAGTTTTAGGGCAGGAGTGCGAGCGGTTTGACATTTTTGTACAAGGTTCAAGAATTCTAAAGCGCAATGAGGTAATCGCTGAATATGGTTGTTGCGTCATAATGACTTTATAATCGCGGCCGGCATTATTTTAGGCTTCTTCACAGAGACCTGTCGATAAGAATTGATCAGCGAGGTGTGATGTACCTCGAGGTTAAAACTTATATTAGAGTTTAAAGGAATTTACAGCGTCAAAGGGTTTCAAATTGCTAATTAAATGGTGTATTTATAATTTTCCATGTGAGTGTTCATTATAATTAAATAACAATTAAATTCAAATTAAAAACGCCTACTAGCATTTGCATTCCTGTGTACATTGGCTGCCAAATTTAAAACGAAATAGCAAAAACAAAGTCATTTTCACATTTAATTTTCCTCGTCTTAACGTTATGACTAACAAATTAGAAATGGAACACTGTCATTCGCGTTTGCTTTCCTCACCTCACATACGGTGGCCAGGAATAGCAAGTATGCTTAAGTTTGAGCGCTTGATCGAAAATTTGGCGAAAGAAGAGACTTTCTAAAGAATACTACATAACGCCCAAAAGAGAGGCAAAGTTTTCATTTACATTTACATTTTAACAGAATTGGAGCGTGATTCACACTTCCAGCCCACTACGGTGGCTGCGAAGACCCATCAGGCTGCAAATGGAAAAAAAAAACACTACAAACACAAAGCATATTCAGCAAAATGACAACGCATGCGCTACATTTCACAAACGCGGTGCAAATTCAGAAAACGCATGCAACTTCAGAAACGCTGCAAATCCAGTTACAACACAACGGAAGTGCTGTTTCCGTTGGACACGAAGGTGGGGTGGACCAACGGGAAGTCAAATTGGAGGTGACAACCAAGTGAAAAGTAAGTTTTTCGGTTACCCCGCTTTCATCATGGCTAGCTCTGCATTCTTGCGTATTTATTTATGCTAGGCTGTACATATCGTAGCCTTAAAAACGTTGATAAAACCCACTTAACACAATTCAAGTTCTGTCTAAATACCTGGCTAGCTAACTAGCAACTATTTTGCAATCCCATTCAACCTAATGAGACACTGTATAACAACTCTGGTTTTTGGCTAAATACCTACAATTAGATTGTTATTTATTTCAAATTACATTTTGTATGCATGTAGCTATAAACATCACACTTCAGATAAGAACAAGATAACTAGTTTACCAGCATGACCAATGACTAGACTGGTCGCCCAGAATAATCGGATTGAGTTTTGACTAGTATAATAATGATGGACAACCTTGAATCTGATCATACTGGTTGAACAGCTTGGTCAAGGTGTTTATGCTGCTGGACCCGCTGTCTAGTTTGTCATTGTAGTGTGTCAGCTAAGCCAGAAAACTTGAACCAAAATGATTTCCCGTGGCTCAGAACTCCCTTGTGTCAGCTCCTTGCAGTCCTTGTGGAGGACTTTTTTTTTTTTTTTAGTTTTGAGGACTTGCAGAGACAAAGTGGGCTAGCTCCACTACTCAACTGGACTATGGCTGTAGAGAATTGCATCACACTGAACATGGATTTTAAGGTAAAATAAACTAACAAGGTTCACATTTTAAAAATGTCTTTAGTTTAAGTTGAACAAATTTGCTGGTAAACTTTAAAATAATCTTGAGTATTTTATATTTAGTTTTAAACAGTTTTAGCATTACAGGTTTCTCCAACTCTCCAACTAAATCAATACCTTTGCAAGTGCTTTTACGCAATTCTATAACACATAGATGAAATTAAAATTATCAAAAGTTTAAATAAATTCAGTTTTATATACTTATTGTATACACTTCTACAAGTGCTTTTGCTCAATTCCAAAAAAATAAAGAAAACGTAACAAAAAGACACTTACTATTTGTATATAAACCTGTCAAAACTGTCACGTTTTTCCGAACATCAGAACATCTTGAATGGAGAAGCCTGTCTTGTTTTCTGAAAGTAAATGAGCAAAGCATGGTCAAAACCTAAATGATATGTGTAATACAGAAGTACACAGTTCAAATCTTAACTATTATTATGCATTTTTAGTTAAGAAACCCCACATCAACCCTCAAAATCACACGTGGAGGGTAGCTGTCTTGCAGGGTGTTCTCTGGCAGTTAATAACCCACATTTGGTTTATTTCCACCTGACACAATATGTGGCATATTCACTCCAAGGTAGGAACAAAAAACTGTGAGTCAGTCCCATAAAAAGACTAAAATTAAGGATCCCTGTACTTTTCTTAGTAATCTGTTCATATCTTAATAGTCATTTTTTGTTTTGTGCATATAGCAGGTACCTGCCAGTTGATGGAGAAGCACTCTACATGCCACCTTTCTCGACTTAGAGAGGGCCTTCGATCGCGTATCCCATCAGCTTATTTGATACGCACTCTGTGACCATGGCATGCTTTAAGAGCTCCAATCACTCCAATAGCCAGGGATTCTTGTCTCCTCTAATCACTTTGTGCTTCCAGAAGCACTAAGCTTCACATGAAAGAGGTTTTCTATAGCATCTGCAGTCAGCTTGTTTTCAGTATAGCACATAGAAGGCTTGAAGAGTGATAGATGCTGATCTAGGGCATTAATTATCTCAAGTGTTGCCAGTCCCTGCTTAAATCTAGAACAAATTATGTTTAACAAACTCTACTGTTTTCTCCAAGTAATGCGTATATTTAGTACTACCTAGCAAATATTTCATAGCTATAGAGAATTAAAGCAAAACCTAATGGAGCCTACATCCAGGTGAGTGGCACAAGAGAAGTGAAACACCTCACATTATTCTTAAATCTCATTCATTCTGGATTTACAAAGGAGTCACAGATGAACAGTTTTCAACAGAAAACATGACATCCATCCTGCTGGAAAGAACAAACTCAAAGGTGCTTGACATGAGTAGAAATGATTTGAAATTCTCACAAACTGCTTTTAAACTTGCAATATATGTGAATCATTTTTGGATAATAATACTTTGCAAAGTTTACAAGTTTGCTGTATATGACCTTTTTCTTTTTTATTTTCTTTTATTCTCTTCCTTCCCCTTAGACCTGTAGTTTTGCTGATGCTACATTATGGGCTGATTTAAGAAGGTGTTGACCTTCACAGTCAAACATTTCATCATACTAATCTTGGGTGCTGTGTGTGCTTTGTGCTGAGCAAAACTTGGCTGGCCACTGCAGGTGTGGACAGGGAAGGAGAGTGAGCTGAATTTGATCCCAGTGATAAGATTCCCTGTTGGGACCGCGGGGCTGTCTGTAACCCTGACCCTCATCTATCACTGTGCTCTGGAGCTCTGCTGCAGGTATGTGCTGTGCAAGGCAGATGAGACAGCGTTGTAGCAGTTTAGCTGCATACCCATATACACATATGTTATGTACATTCAAGTACCTTACCGAGACAGTGTGCTGCAAATATGTTTTCATCAAATCAGCACTCATTGCATCATACTGCATGCAGAAAAAAGAGAGGGATGTTCAGGCACTGCATGCTGCAGTCATTTGTCATAGAGACTTGTAAAAAATGTATACTTTAGACAGTGTGGGTGTGTGTGTGTGTGTTTGACTTTATGCATGACACCTACTCCCCTGGATGGCTTCCATGTGGGCCAATGCAACACCTAATGATGGCAGACGTGCAATTTAAGTGAATGTTTAGACTGATGTGACCTGTTGGAGAGGATCAGTTAGCCAACCTCACACTCTAACATCATATGAGAAACAGGAAGCCAAACTAATGGCTTATTGCACTTAATGGTACTGTTCAACTAGATATGCTGTCAAGGCCACCACACAAAGCATGGTAAACCTGGACTTAAGATAACACTGTTTGGATGTTGTCCTTAGTAATCCTAAATGGAGCATTTATTTAGGTCATTATATATGGCTTATCTCACACATCATGAACATTTTTGAACGTGTCCTCCACCAACACTTACGAGACATCGTCCAGATGAACGTCAACCAGTGTGGCTTCGTGATAGCTTGTGGAGCTACCGATGCAATCTTCCCAGCCCGCCAGTTGATGGGGAAGCACATCAAGAAAAACAGGCCACTATATGCCGCCTTTCTCGACTTAGAGAGGGCCTTCGATCGTGTATCCCATCAGCTTATTTGGTGCAAACTCCACGACCAAGGCATGCCTGAAGAGCTTGTAGGCTGGGTCAAATTTATACGAATACCAGCAGTCGGGAGAGGTGCGCAGCTGGGACATCCGACAGCTTCCCAGTGAACGTTGGCGTTCAACAGGGCTCTGTCACCGTTGCTGTTCATTCTTGTCATGGACACCGTAACATGGGATCTGCAGGGCAGCGCGCCCTGGATGCTGCTTTACACTGACAACGTCATGCTCGCGACCACCACCCAAGAGGAGCTGCAGCACCAGGTGCAAGCCTGGAATGACCGCCTGAGCTAGTTCGGTCTGCGCCTTAACGTCGCAAAGACTGAGTATTTGGAAACGATTCCCGGTGTGGGCTCAATCCAGGTTAACACTGAAAATCTGGAGAAAACAGAGACGTTTCAGTACCTTCCTATAGGCTCCATCCTACAGAGCGATGGCGGCATCAACGGTGAGGTACGGGCGAAAGTCAATGTGACATGGCTGCGGTGAAAGGAAGCTACCGGCGTCCTGTGTGATGAGAGAATTCCCAAGCGCCTGAAATCGAAAATCTACCAGACTGTGGTCAGGTCCGTCGCACTCTATGGATTAGAATGCTGCTGGCTAGTGACAAGAGCAGCTGAGTGGTGACTACACGCCATGACGCGCGTATGGCTCGCTGGACGCTGGGTGTATCGCTCCACGACCATATTACCAATGATATGATCCGACCACAATTTGGTATTGTGCCCATTGTAGCAAAAGTAAGAGAGGGACGCTTGCACTGGTTTGGCCATGTTCGACATGCAGCTCTGGACACTTTCCAGCATCGCCTACCATCTTGAGGTTAAGAGCCGGCAGCCACACAGACAACCGAAGCATAGGTGGCAAGACGCAATTAACGTGATTCTGAGGGCTGCACACTTGCACCCAGACAATGCGTTTGATCAAGTGAAGTGGCGTTCAAAGATCAGAACAGCTGACCCTGCACTGGCGGGACAATGCTAGGAAGAAGATATGGTTTATCGGATGGTTGTTTTTGTCCACACTGTCTTAGAAATATACATATCAGCCTTGACCTTCACTTTCTGCAGTGCTTTAGAATCTGAACAAAGAATGACATTTTAATATGTTGTCAAATAAAATGTTTTACTTTGTTATATTTTTTACTACCTGTTGTAATGTTTTAGACCAGTTCTCTCTCCGGAGAGGTTAAGGCAACATTCTGATAAATTGAACACAGACATCAAGCAGAAAACTGAGGGGTCACTTGGAAGAATGGAGACTGTTGATATGAGTCTCGGCAACAGGCTGTTAGGACGTGTCATAACGTGTGTGTGTGTGTGTGTGTGTGCGTGCGTGCAAGCAAGCGTGCAAGCAAGCGTGCAAGCAAGCAAGCAAGCAAGCAAATAGTGTTTCATGGTCCTACTCAGTGTGCCTTTATCCCATTGTCCAAAAGCCAAAATTAGGATTTTCTAGGGCAAGACTGACATCTTAGGTTTGATTAAACAAAGTGAATTAGTTGTCTGATTACTTTATGAATTAGCCGTCATCAGGATGATCTTTGTCTTACCTCTTCTTACTTAATAAAGAGAAGCCTTTACCTTCCAGAATAGTTGCAGTCAGTGGAATGCTATTCTGAACTGAGGACAGCAGGGCCAGTCATTAAGAAGGAAAGTCTTAAATCCTTTAGGGGATGAAGGAGGTGGAGGTTTAATTCACACTCTGTGCTCCAGAACTTCTCATTAAGATGCAGTTAATAGCCCGTAAACGCATTTGATGTCATTCTAGTGTTCATTTGAATTTATTTAGGAGTACTGGGGTGGGAGGTGTCTTCTTGGAATATGGGACCATCATTAGGGTTCGGTGTACAGAATGCCTGGTAAAATGTCCAGATATTCCTTGATGGTAAATGTCCCTGTGGCTTGATTTAAAATAAATATATATATATATTATTTTTTTTATTTATTTATTTTTTCCCAAGTAAACAAGGTAACTTTACAGTTGTCTTGACAGTTCAGGCACCATCTATATGACCATGTACAGAACTTAGTTTTAAGTGAGTTTTCAGTGTGTTTCTATTACTTGGTTCTATGATGTTGGAAGGGAGGGAGCAAAACATGGGTGCAAATTCTTTATTCTCCATTGTAGTAAAGAAAGCAATGAGAAAAGCACATTGGTGAGCTGGCCACTACAATAATAGCCATAGAACATTGCTGGCAGTATGACTTTGAGCGCTGAGATGTGTCAGAGCAGTAGGTCTCATACTGTGGCAGGTGAGTAATGCACAGCACTGGAGGAGAGTACCTGTGGGATTTATATAGGAGAAACAAACAAAGGAGGCAAAACAAGACACAGGTGAGCATAATCAATAATCCAGTAATTAGGAGTGGGGCAGGTGGTGTGGGTGTGGATGTTCCTGGCATACTGTGACATGTTCACTCCAGTAGACGATTATGTGCTTGTTCTTTTTCTAGCAGGTTGTAATAATTACTATGTCACGAATGGCCACCCTCCTGGCGTCCCTGTTTTCATGGTTTCCCTGTCGTGTCTGTGGAAAAAGCCAATCAGACAGTACCTGCCTCTGGCATGGAAGACTCCGCCCGTCCTGATCCAGTCCCTGCCTCCAGCGTGGAAGACGCCGCCCGTTCTGCTCCTGGCATAGTGGATGCCGTTTTTCCTGTTACCACATCTGTTCCTTTGGCTAAGCCTCTAGAACTGTCGGACCTGCCTCTACTGATCTCCCCAGTGCCCCCGGACCTGCCGCGGGCCAGCGTATCTGTGCCTCCGGGCCTCCCTACAGCACCGCTGACCACCAAAGCCATGCCCCGGATCTCCCTACAGCACCACTGACTGGCCTAGCTGCTCCTCTGGTCTTTCCTGGGCCGTTGTTTGCAACAGCTACAGGTTGGGACCTGCCAACTGCGGCTGTTGGACCCTCAGGCAGACTCGGTTCCGGGAGTAGAGGACGCTGCTCGGCAAGTCCCTGTTTCTGACATGGAGATCGTCGACCTGCCAGTTCCTGTTCTGGGATTGAATGAAGCCACTCTGCATGTCCCCATGCCTATTCCAGTACCTGTAACCATGCCCATTGTGTATTTTGTTCCTGTTCCTGTTCCTGTTCCTGTTTTTGTTGCGTTGGAAATTCTTACCTCTGTCTCTGCTTCTGTTCCTGTCCCTGTTCCTACAGCTGTGCCCACTCCCAATGTTTCTCCTCTCCTCTCTTGTCTCTTGTCTGCCTCCTGTTCCAACCATGTCTCCAGGCCCACTCCTTTTCCCCAACTAGCTTCTGTCCCTCAACTCCACTACCTGTCCAGGGTTTAGTCCCGAGTCCCATGCATGCCGAAGGTCTTGCCACAATCCGTTTGTAGTCCTGCCCCTGGTCCTGTTCCTACTTCTTTGTTTACTCCATGTGTCCTTTTACATGTTTCTGCTCCTCAACCAGGTCCTGTTTCTGTACCTGCTTGTGTCCTTCGAGTTCCTGTGTCCAGATTGGCTTCCTCAATGTCCCCTGGTCCTGTTTCCTGTCCTGCCTCGTCGTCCCTAGCTCCCCCTTGTAATCCTGTCTCTGCTTCATATGGTACTCCTGTTCCTACTCCCTGTCTTGCCTGACTTCTTGCCTCTGTTCCTGGTCCTTATCCTGTTCCCCCGGTTTTTGTATCTGTTCCCTTGTCTGCTCCTGTTGAGTCTCCTGTTTGTCTGTTCTTGTGTCTTGTATGGGTCCTGTCCCTTCTACCCCTTCTTGCCCTTTCCGCTTGTCGGTGTCTCGTCCTAATCCTGTGTTCTGTTTTGCGTGCCCACTGTTGCATTCTTTAGTGGGGAGTTCGACCTTGTTTTGGTTTTCCCTGTTCATATGTTCGCTTGTGTCTGTTGGTGCTTAATTTTCTTGGTTATTTAAGTCCTGTTTGGTTTCCCATGTGGTTGGTTATTTTGATAACTTTGGTTTGTCCCGTTGTGTTCAGATTGTTCCCACTATCTCTGCTGTCACCCTTGCTTTTCCGTTTGCCTAGTTCATGTGTTACGTTACCTTAGTATTTTCCCCATGTCTGTTTTATTAGCCTCCTGTGTTTAGTTTCCCTCGTTTATTAAAGAACCCCCTGCATCTGCATTCTGCCTTGCACCTTGTCCCTGCAAATGCGTTATATACTGAGTGCTAAAGTTTGTTACATTTATTTTGTTTCAGCAATATGACTCGTGAGTTTGAGAATCCTCTTCACTCTTCTCTTTGAGAAACCACTTGTAATAGCTGTGTGCGCCTCTCTGAGAGTGCTTAATTTTAGAATATTTATCTATACAGTATGGAATAAACATCAGTAATTGCATTCAGTAAAGTAAATCAAGACTGATACTGCATTCTGTGATTTTCTTCTGTAAACTCATATAGATGCAATCCTGCATTGTGCCCATAGACTTTGGGCACAATAAAGTTGACTTTGAAGTCAAGTTATTTTATCATATGTCTAACAAGAATGTTTAGTATCTTTAAACCACTTTAATCTACATTTACTTTGCTAATGTATGTAATTACTTGCTCAGTCATGAGGTGACCTGTCTCACACTTTTGAGGTAATGCTTTTGTTAATCCCCCATGCTAAGAAAGCCAGTATTAAAATTGCACCTATCTATTTCACCTGAATCATTGGCATGCCAAAAAATAGTACTGTTTAATTATAAAAATTAAATGCACATAATATTTGGGTGATTTTCTACTCGTTGTGTAATCAGCCCATGTGCTATTCATAAGCTGTCATCCTACAGCTAGGGGACCGTAACTTGCTCCCTATTAAACCCCTCCCTCAGGCTCACCTCAAAGGGCCCACGACCAATCTGTTCATGGCTCTTTGAAAGTTTTATAGAGCCATTATTGGAGGTTTGAGGCTCTCCAGCGTAGAACATTAGATGCCAGAATACTGTATTAAACCATCCTCTTCTACAAACACACACACACACACACTCTGCCAAAGCCATCTGTCTCCTCGTAGCCTGTGCCCCTCTCACCCCTGTCTATTGCACAGCTGGCTCTGCTATAGTGCTGAATGCCATACAGCTGTGCTCTGGCCCACAGGAGCCACTCAGACTTGATGGTACAGCCATACACAGACAAGCAGCCAGACTGCTGCCTCCTGCTTTATCAGCCTGACACCTCACTACAGGGAGAAACAAGTGTGTGTATTTGTGCATGTGGGCGTATCTCAAGGAACTGTCCAAGGTCACTTTCTTAATCTTCCTTTTTCCCTTTGGACACTGTGTTGTTTTTAGCAATCTCTAATATGCATTAATGAGGGGAACTGTTAAAGTTCAAGGCTGAATTAATGCTCTGCACCACACAGGTGTAGTTTAAGATCTTGAGGTTGCCTTCTAATTGAGAGTAAACTTATCAGGACAACATTTGCTCTTACAGTTAATTTGCTTATAGGGGTTGTAAGTGTACATGTGCTTAGGGATGAATTATTCAAATAACAAAAAGAATGAAATTGGATATCTTTCTTTTAAACAATACATTAACTTTGCTTCATAAAAGCTGAAAATAAGAGCAGCTTCAGATATTAGCGGACCAATCAGACATTAGTTATTTGCATTTACGGCGTTTACAGACGTTCTTATCCAGAGCGACTTACAAAAGTGCTTTGTCATTTACTAATACAATATAGCCAAGTACAGTACAGTAGGTTAGAATTAAACATACCAATGAACTAGAAAACTGTAGAATATAGGGATGAATGCTGATACCTAGAAGTGCAAAATACATAAGCTCTATCTTAAACAATGATAAGTGCTATATACAATAAGTGCTAGAGTTTGTTAAACAACATAAACAATGCCCTGCAATAAGTACTAAATTAGTCAATAAGGGAGCAGTGTCAGTTGTCCTTTAAATATTCTGCAAATAGATGGGTCTTCAGTCTGCGTTTGAAGACTGCAAAGGACTGCTGTCTGGACAGCAAGTGGGAGTTCATTCCACCATCTTGGGGACAGGACAGAAAATAGTCTCGATGCTTGTCGTCCATGAGACCTGAAGCAAGATATTTCAAACCGAGCCGTACTTGAGGTTCGAAGTACTCGAGGTACGGATCGGGCTTTGACCATTGACCTCACGTATGAAGGGGCAGGTCCATTTTTGGCTTTGCAGGCAAGCATCAAGGTTTTAAATCTGATGCGTGCAGCTACAGGGAGTCAATGAAGGGAGCACAGCAGTGGAGTAACGTGTGAACTTCGGAAGAATGAAGACCAGTCTTGCTGCTGCATTCTGGACAAGTTATAGAGGTTTGGTGGCTCTTAGAGGAAGACCAGCAAGTAGCGAGTTGCAGTAGTCTAGCTTTGAGATCACAAGAGACTGCACAAGCACCTGGGTAGCTTCCTGTGAAAGAAAGGGTTGAATCCTTCGTATGCTACAAAGGAGGAATCTGCAAGACCGGGTTAGATTTTAAACATGAGTTGGATCCTCTACAGTTTGATCCATCAATGATGCAGTACATGAGTTGAGAATGACAACTGGTTGTCCAAAGTTACGCCCAGGCTACGGGCAGCTTCAGATGGTGATACCAGGGAGCTCTCAAAGGAAACAGTGAGGTCATGGTAAGGGTTGAGAATACCTGGGATGAACAGAAGCTCAGTTTTACTGGGTTGAGCTTCAAGTGGTGGGCTGTCATCCATGATGCAATGTCAGTCAAGCATGCCAAGATACATCTGGAGACCTGTGTGTCAGAGGGTGGAAAAGAAGGAAACTGAGTGTCATCGGCATAGCAGTGATAGGAGAAACCATGAGAAGATAGTCCATCACCAAGAGAACGAGTATACAAAGAGAAGAGAAGGGGGCCCAGTACTGAGCCTTGTGGAACACCAGTGGAGAGTCTACACAGTTTGGATGTGGATCCTCTCCATGTCACCTGATAGGACCGTCCATCCAGATAGGACTGAAACCATCTCCAAGCAGAGCCAGTCACACCGAGCCTGGAAAGAACAGAGAGAAGAATGTTGTGGTTCACTGTGTCAAAGGCTGCTGAAAGGTCTAGAAGAATCAAAACAGATGGCTGTTTGGCAGCTTTAACGGCATGAAGTTTCTCAGTCACCGCTATGAGGGCCATTTCTGTAGAATGTGCCAGTTTGTAGCCAGACTGTTCGGGATCATGCAGCTGGTTCTGGGTGAGAAAAAGAGACAATTGATTATAAACTGCTCGTTCAAGGGCTTTTGAGAGGAAAGAGAGAGGTGATACCAGTCTGTAGTTGGTAACACTGGAGCTGTCAAGTGTGGCCTTCTTGAGGATTGGTACCACCCTGGTGGTTTTGAATGCAGTAGGCATGTATCCAGAATATAAGTTGTTGATGATGACAGAGATGAAAGGAAGCAGATCTTTTGCAATTGTCTGGAACAGAGCAGAAGGAATTGAATCCAGCGGGCATGTAGTTGGATTGCTGAAAGTCAGGAGTTGAAGAATTTCATCTGTGGAGAGAGGAGAAAAAGAAGTCAGAGAGTTGGATGTTGGGGAATGCACATTGGTTGGAGGGGTGGGAACAGAGGAGAAGGACTGGCGGATTGCTGCAACCTTCTCCTCAAAGAAGGTGATAAAATCCTCCAGAGTAAGAGATGAGGAAAGCGGGGGAGGATTAATGAGAGAAAAAAAATAGTGAAGAGCTTGCATGGATCAGATGATGATGATTCGAATATCTCTCTGTAGTAGGATGACTTTGCAGATGTTACTTCCAGTGAGAACTTGGAAAGGAGAGACTTGTATGAGCTAAGGTCTGAATCTACGCGAGCGTTATCCAACAGCTTCTGCCTGAAACTGCAGAAGGTATTTTTCCCAGTAATCTACTCTCCACCTCAGGGCATGTGGAAGAATGCTGCTTACATTTATGTCTCATAAAGCCATCTATCCTGCAGTACAGGTTCCCTGTAGTTGCATAGCCCAGGATTTATCAACAGGGTGCTCTTAGTTGAAATTGTCCTGACCTTCCTGTGCATGGGTAAGCATGTTTCAGTACTTTTGTCATTAGTCCGTTATTGCAGATTTCTCTATGTCTTTCTGTATCTCCTAGACCAGGCTAGGAGAACACTGTTCAGGTGAGTGCTCAGCTTTCACGACTGTAATCCGTTATTAGCAGATGCCTGTCCACTGCTCTTGAGCTCCGTCCACTACACCACTCTTCTTCCCTTTAATATCTTCACCTTCCTCTGGGCCACACTGCTGCTGCCCATGGCAGGGTACAAACTGATAACAGACTTTCGTCATCATGTATAATGAGTCTGTATGTGCCAGCTCTCGCCCCCTGTCCACCACACCCTGTTGTGATTTTGTGTTATTAATGCCAGCTTGGAGACTCCAGTTTGCTTCACCTAAATGGCTTATCAATAATGCTGCTAGAGCCCAGGCCTGTTTGGCAGAGCACTGAAAAGCCAGTGAGCAAGTGGCTGATTGGTCACACTCACACTGAATTTCTGCACTCCTCACTCTCCTCAAGGTTGAAGAGGCTCTCCCCATATGACCACTTTTCGAAGTTTAGCACTATTAAAGTTTTATTCCTGCCTCTGTCAGCTAAGGTGATGTTTAGGGCATCTCTTACTTTTGTCCTATCATTGCATATGATGGTCAGATGCTGATGATAGTATTGCCAAGGCCTTTCTTTTAGCTAAAAGTTAAGATACACTTGATGCAAACATTAGTTTTGGAATAATTCAATAGTTCCGTTTGTAAACAGCATTAGTAGTCTGCATGTGAAGGTCTGAGATTTGTGTACCTTTCTGGTAGACAAGGTAATGTTCTAAAACTGGCACATATATACTGTGTATCAAATGTTAATGCATGCCATGGCTAGAGTGTGCTACATTACTCATTTACTCAAAGGCATTTGCACAGAGGCAAACAGAATTGCCACAGTATTCGTAAGCTATAACATTTACATAGCATCTTTATACAGTGAGTTTCTGAGCATTTAAAAGATAAAATAAATTGACTTTATATGCACAATTCACACTTGTGGGCCTCCACACCAAGTATAATTCTTTAATGACTCTCTTTAAAGTCAAATGAACTAAACTCTAGTCGGTAACTAATGACTGAAACAGAGCACCATTGTTGAAACTTGTGACCATGATAACATCCCCACTAGCCTTAATTGCTACTCAGTATGCTTCAAGGACATTTTGGAATAAAAGACCCATGGAGTTCTCTCATTCTCAGGAGGTGTGGTAGCACAGCATCATGTGCTCAGTGATCAGGCCTCTGCACTGCCTAGGCGACTGTGGGCTAAAAGTTTATGTGCATGGACAAGTAGTGCCCTTGCAGCCTCTGTAATCTCAGTTGATTTGCTGAGAACATTCCGAGGTCTGCCTTTACTGTCGCTATTTACGGCTGTGGTGTGTGAGCTTCTCTGCCGAAGCTCTTCCAGCAATTCTTCGTTTTCTGCCTCTCACCCTCTCTGCTGGAGAAGAGCAGACACTGATTTATATCTGCCCTTCTCTCATGGCCTCCCACCTGCTGTCATCATGGGAAACAACACAAACGGCACCCTCTTTGGGAGCCCAGAGCCGATTGAACATTTGAGCTAAATCACTTATAATGTCTGGCACAGCTGAGATAATGCATTTTACAGTTATTTTTGTCAGTCTGGAAACAGCTTTATTTCATCATTACTGTGTTCTCGATAAGGCCCTTGCAGACTTCAGTAACAATTTTCCCTGATAGGGAAGTATTTGCTCAGATCACCTTTACGGTCAAGTGGATGGAAAAGTGGTTTGGCAGTGTTAAGGTGTGGACATAAGGCTGGGTTTACTTTCTGTCCCTAGTGGCCAATTTTAGATAAAGTCTGAGCTCAAAAGATGTATGAAAGGTTTCTTTTCAGCCCCTCCTCCAAATTTATGTCTGATCTAATATGATTTTGTTCAGGATATGCAGGCAAAGGTCCTCCATGGTACTCTTCCTGTTCAATCTGTCCATGCTTAGGTCCTCCTCCTGACAACCCCCCCAGGGAAACACTCATCTGTAACATATCTTTTACAGCTCGACTGATGCTCACTTGCACACATCACATATATCCTGAGCCTTACTCCTCTAATAGCTTGCAGAGCACAGTGGAATAGGCTCATCACTCTACTAAGTCACTCTCAAAAGAACAGGAGGGAAAAAAATCTTTCTCTGTCATTGCCCTCCCTGCACACTTTGAGGATCTGGAGCGAAACATTCCTCTGCACTTTGCCTTGTATTTATGTCAGAAATAATGAATTGTAAAGCTAGCCCTAAGTGTATTTTTCAAGGACTCTGTCCTTGCCCAGCAGTTTTGTCTATTTCAGTGAGATGCACTAAGCTCGTGACAACTAAAGAACTGCATGTTTTGTACCTATCATTTATGTTTACATGCTACATTCTTTAACAAACAACCAATATTAAGAATGAAACACTTTTTTTTCAGAAGGTTTAATTATACTGATTAAAAGGATAAATTTATAACTGGTACCTTTAAAGGAATAGTTTGCTGATTAATGAAATGAATGAAGGAGAATAGCCACCAGCTAGCAATATGTAAATTACCTTGTGTTAATTGGTGGTTATATACTTCCTGTCATAGACATATCTCTTTGGGTTTTTTTTTTTTGGTTTTTTTTTGGTTGAATTGTTCTTGTAATATTCAGTAAATGAATAATTTAAAACAGAGTCAGTGATCATTGCTAATGCCTACTTAGCTACCAGTTACTTATTCAGTCCGAGGGCAGCTGGTTAAGGACTGCCATGACTCTTGCACTCGTTTGTATCTAGCTCATTCACTCTTCCTCCTTCACACCACAAAAGGTAGGGCACATTTTCTTTTCTGCTTGATCTTTTTTTTAGGTGTCAGGAGGTAC
>NC_137499.1:32419490-32426990 GCF_041902795.1 Electrophorus electricus
AACAACAAGAAAAGAAAGAAAGGAATTGCGTATAACCACATATTACAAATTGCAGAAGTAATGCATAATGTATATGTAATATATAATATAACCTAAGTAATAGGTTACAATATTGATTACATATTATTATTTTAATATTATTATTGTTGTTATTAAATATATTACATAATTTTTCTGTACAAAGTAAATTTTTTGCCTGTTATTTTCACAAAACAAATAAAAATGAGGCATATTATATAGTAGGGGGTCGGCTGAATGTAACAGAGATGGGTGCTACAATATTATGAGTATTAAATGTTAGATTTAGCAGCCTGTTATTTCAGGGTCACACTCTCGACAGGCCAGTGTAATAATACAGGCCTATATTACCTCCTTTAGAATCAGGGCCTGCATTTTTGAAAAAACACATGAGAGTCTAAACTTGCACAACTGCCCAAGGTCAATTGGTGGAAGTTGGTATTAAATGGGAATGATCTCAGCGGATTGTAGTGGCTAGGCATTAACATTTCCCCAGGACAATTCTTGCATCAGGGAGTAATATCTTGTGGATAAACCTCGTCGTCATGACATTAATGCATTCTCTGGCACCAAGGCTTCGACCCGTAGGTATTTAAGGAGCCTTGCCAGCTCAGTGTCTTGCCAGCTCATTGGTCTCCCTACTATTACCCCTCCTTTTGTCAGTCTTTCACCCTTTTTTCAGTCTTTGACAGTCCAGTTGTGATGTATCCAATTCCACTGCAGATAACTGTAGCAGCTTCCTTTAGACAGGGAGGTTCCTTGTTGTACCCTGTTTGTCTGCTGTTATACCCTATACAGGCAACCATGCGATGCATTGTGTGTACTGAAATCAGATCATTGTGTCCTACAACTAATCCAACTGTGCAATGGTAATTCATAGTTTTGGCCCCTGTTTCTCCCATGTTTCCCAATGTCTCCCATGATCATTCGAATTGATGAGCCATTTCGCATTTTGTTACATTCATTTTAGACCTTTGAGATTGCTGCCTTGGAAAAGCCCAGCAATTCCACATTCTTAGCAGTACTGAAACCCACCCTCGAGGCACCTCTGATCTTGCCTTTTTCATCACATTCAATTCTCAGTTTCAGTAATCCCGTTGACGTGCAAAGTGAGTGTGGAAATAGAGTTAGAGTTGCTTACACTTGTAATATAGTTAGACATATGCAAATGGAGAGTTACAGCTCAGGGGACTTGAAGTTTGTGCATTTATATTTTTCTGACCACTGAATGTAAACCCATGGTAAACAAATTTAATTATCATTAATGTGCATGGTAAAATTCAATCACATTTGCTTTGTAAATGAGGCCATACCCAGGATACCCAGGATTTTATTACAGCAATATTTATTTCTTTTGTAATAAGATGTCTGGTGTATAGTGGTTTTCAGGGCTCTCAGATGGCAGCAGTTTTGTCCTAAGCCCACTGGCTTTCTGGATGGCTCTTTGGTGAACACAGACCCGTTGCTTTTCGAGAGCAGGGCAGCTTATAATAACATGTGACTGGATTTCAAATCAGAGGTTGCACTTGTGTGTCAAGGACACTCAGCATGATGTACTGGCATGTAATGCTAAAGTTGTTATGATTTGTTCTGCATTTGAGCTCGAAATAAATAATAAATAATGTTGGGTCAGCTGTAAATGTCAGAGCAGAAAGTATTCATCTTGATAAGCTGTTCTTCAGCAGTCCGTAGGCCGATATGGATAGGTAGTTGACTGCCTTCCACCTTTTCTTTAAGCAAAAATCTTATGGTGTAGCTAAACAGCAGCATGTTGGTCAAAGTTTGGGGATCTTGCTGTTAGCCTACTGTAATATGGGGGGTGTCTCTAAAATAAATCTATACCTCTTACTAAGTGCTGCAAGACACAGTAGATAGACTGGGTGATATGTCAGGCCAGGCAAAACCAATTCTGTTAAATCCTGTATGAGCAAATCCTGTGTCTTGCAGTAAGCCAGTAAGAGCAGTGTGCTCCAAGAGCAGTTCAGAGGGAGAGTTGGATGAAAGGGCCCCATTTTCCAGCAGATTAAATACCCATTGCTGCTGTGGCGACAGGGCTGTCTTGTTTATTGCATCATAAAAAACACTGAGAAAAGGTCTTTCAGCGAGCAGAATGAATGTAACTTTTTTATTGCCTATCACATTTCCTTCCAGTCAGCTAGAGAGGTAGTCTCTCAAGTGCCTAACCTGCACCTCTACATACTCTCCCACCACCAACTCCTGCCATTCCGTCTCACCCCAATCATTCTTGGAATTGTTGAGGATCAATATTTTGTCTTTTATTTGTCTCTTCATCCCAATATATGAAATGATGTTTGGCTGGTATCATGGTTAAAACACTCAGGAAAAAAAAAGTACATTTGCATTTACCCTTAGGGGAGAAAGGGGTAATATGAGCCAGTGTGTAAGTTGGCCCAACACCTGTATCTGGAAAGCATTTACAATTTTTATGGTATGGCACTAAATTTAGTTTGCATTATCCATTTCCATGTTTCAGTGGAAGGAAGAACCATGTGAATGAAGTGGTAGGCATAATTCTTTCACAAATAAATGTTTGTTGCCTGTCAAAGTTTTTTGGCATATCAAGTATAATTAGGGTACTTGCCTTGTGATTGGGAGGTTGTTGGTTTGAGCCCCACAGCTGCCAAGTTGCTGCTGTTGGACCCCTGAGTAAGGCCCTTAACCCTTGGTTGCTCCTGTCTAGATTTAGGCTGCCTCTGGCAGTATCCTGGCATTGATGGCATGGTAGTCAGTTCTGTTCAACTGTGTATGATGATGATGTATACTCACATCATATGTATTTCTCTCATCTTAAAAAGTTATATCAGATATGCTGATGAACTACCATTGTGTAAAAATGTGTGATAGAATTAGCAGAGGTGTAGCTGCTACACTAAACACTTTTTCTAGAATTGCGAATGGGGTCTAACCCCCTCTGGTTTACATGAAGTTAAGTCAGATATTTGGTGTTTAAGTTGGTGTTGCAACCTAACAATGAATAACTGACATATTTCATATTTTGGGTGTTGCATCTGAACAGGTGACATACCACGTATCTTATTAGAGAAGAGAAACAGACAGGGGCTCTACATCCTGAGCATCAACGCTTCATATTTCCCTGCAACCTACATACACATTCTATAATATTCTATGATTGATTGCTGTTATATCCAAGTAGGACAAATTTTTTTTAATTAGGCTAAAATGTTATACGCTATTATCAAACATACAGTTGCGAGTCTACTTTGAAAATGAAAAACAAATAATCTGTTTATGTTCCGCGAAAAAAAAATAAAGGTTTCGTACAATCTTAAAACTGCCATATGTCTATTTCTTAATCCCAAAGATTTGGCAAACCAACACCAGCCTTCAGAAATTCAGACAAATTATTTATCTTTATTTCATGAATCCCACTACTATCAGCACAATGAGGGATTTCATTATTAATAACAATATTTGGAATCATACTTTAAAATCTGGTTAACATAATCTGATGGCTAAATTTATCCTATGAGCTGGAACAGCTTTGTTGAGCCACAAGACCACTGTTTTTGGGGACCCCATATTTTGTTATCTATTTGAGTTAGATACACTACTAAGATTTGAATCAGTGTCTGGTGTCTTTAACTTGTGTTTGCAGTAGGTTTATTCCTGTCTCATATTCCCTTTGCTATAGGTCAACTTACAGTATGTAAAAAAAAAGAATCATCTTACGCCACTCTCCCCTACAGCACTTAGCAAATGCTCTTGTCCAGAGCAACTGACAAAAGTACTTATATAGTTATCCAATATAAGTGTGAGTGTAGATTGTTCATATATTGTTCTTGTCTTAAGTGACATGTCAATCAAAGATTTTTTTTTCTTCTTCCAGAAAACACATGAGCCTCATATGGACAGATTTTGGGTCTGTCAGTTATTTAGACAAAAGCCATTATGGTATGTATAAGTATCTAATTTGCCTATAAACCCTACATATTCCTAACCTGTTGTGTTGATGTTGTAATTGAGGAAAATTCAGAAAAAAAATACCATTATCTAAATTATTTAAAACGTTTATTAGAACACAAACAGGCCATTTCCCACTAATTTTGTTTGTATGAGAAGGGTGCACTTAGCATTGATTTCATAACATTGATTTAGTGCACAAGAAAGGTAAAAAGGTTTTTCCTGCACAGGTAAAATACAAATGCCTACTGCCTGGCGAGGCTAGGTGTGAAGGTCTGAACAGGACTTCTGTTTCTTCCTTTCAGGTACTGTCACAGCCCAGCTGGAAACTCTAAAATAAGTTGCATGGAACCAGAGCCATTGTGGTTCCCTGCTGCCATTTAATTTAAGATAATCAAGTGTTTAAGAGAATTAGCTTTCATTGGAATGTGAGGATGTCAGTGGTAAACAAGAGAGCCTAACTTATTCTCTTAGACTTTACTTTCTCTCTCTCTCTCTCTCTCTCTCTCTCTCTCTCTCTCTCTCTCTTTCAACCTGGAGTCCTAGGCAGTGGGTGTTGATTAACTCCACTAAATCAATAAAACCTTGGGTAAATCTCTAGATCTGTTGAAGGTTTGGGTGAATCTCTTGAACAGCTTAATAAGCAGATACAAGTATGTGGTTAAGAAATGTTAACTTAAAATTAGTGAAGAAAAAGTAAGTATTGCCTGGAGAGCAGCAAATTGGATCTTGAAAGCCATTTCTGGAAAACCTTTGTGGAATCAGGACTGAGTATATCATCTCCTAATTACTGCAGAATAGCATATTTGAAGAGCTCGGTTTTAATCGGTCAGGGGACATCGTCTTCTCACCCACCTCTCTCATTTTCCACCTTATTCTTTACTTAGTCTTTCTCTCCTTCTTGCCCTTCTGTCTTGCCTCTATGCTGTTATTTTCCACAGGAGAGCAGGGCCTGCCATAGTGGGCACCCACAACCAGCGTCCATGTGGACAGGGCTTGTTCTGCTCTTAATCAAAGCAACAGATGTGATTAGTGAGGAGCGGGTGTTGTGGGCTGGCCTACTCCAGGGTAATCAATTTGCAATGGCATATGCTCAAGAGGAGGGGAAAACTTGCATGCTGCACAGCAGCTGCTCGCGTTCTGCCTCCCATGCTCACGTTCTGTCTCCCATGCACCCACTTCCATTCTTTTCTGTTCTTTACCCTCTTATTACCCTCATTTACCCTCTTTTTGAGCTGAAGTTGTGTGCACGCTTTGCTTTGCCACCCAGCAGGCAGATAGCCTCAGGGCACAGTGCTGCTCCAGTGCCCACTCTGATCCTGGGGGCTGGGTTCCAGCTTAGTCCCCAGTGCTGTGGCATGGCACACAAACATTTGTTCATTCTAATTGAGTAATGAGTTGGCTGCCAGTTGTAACTTGATCTTTTAGGCATCTCATACTTCACTGCCTTATAAAGTCATTGCCTTTTGCTCTCTCTCTCTCTCTCTCTCTCTCTCTCTGTCTCTCTCTCTCTCTCTCTCTCTCTCTCTCTCTCTCCCTCCCTCCTTCCCATGTGTTTGTTTCGTCCTCTCTCACTCTAGCCCTGGCCCAGGTCTGGTGTGTGGTAGATGGATATCATATTCTGTGACACCAGCAGTGGTCAGGAGAAGACAGGTGGTGTGATTCTGGCAGCTGGACAGGGAAAGTTTTCACAGCAATGTGACAAATAGTAATTAGACTATTAGTGACTACTGAGATGAATCGTAAGCAAATGAGTTAGAGGTGTGAAATTTACAAGAGGTATTGATTGAATAGAAATGGATAGGAAGAAGCTAAGTTCCCAGGCCATAAGCAGCTGTGGTCCAGTTGTCTGTTCCAGCCATGTTTTTCCGACCCATAATCAGCCACTAAACTGAAGTCCTCACCACTCTTGCATTAATCTTTTTGGAATCTTTTATTACACTGGAAGGAAAGATGATTATTTCCATGTAGCTTGTGAAAGCATGGTGTGGGACTTTGACAAACGGCAGCTGGCAGCCTTGCCTATCCATTCTGATTAGGGAGCCGGGCTCCCAAAACACTCGCTCGGCCAGACGGAAGGTGAGGGGAGTGCAACAGAGGGGATTGCAGCAAAGGGCCGGAACAGGTTTGTCTCCCAGCTTGTCCAAATCTGCCTCAGCCACCATTAGGAACTGTTCTCTAGAATTCTGCAACAGTGGAACTTGGACTGTGCCTCATTGTGAATGGACAGAGAAGTGAATCAAGGGGCAGAAGGAAGAGAAGGTGGTGTGAAATGTAAAATGCAGGAAAACTTTATTTACTAGAAAATGCATGAAATGAAAACACTCGCTTCTGATTTCATGCCTGAGTGAAAGAGACAGTGAAAGCTGATGCAGTTCAAACAAACAAGTGTTTCATCAAGGAAACAGACTCTCCAGATAAAAGAGTGATGGACTGTCTACTGCTACTGCACAGGAACCTGGAAGAAGACATCAGCGAGTTGTGGGATGTTTTTTTTCTATTTTAGCATCTAGACTTTGATCACTGCAGAGCTAACGAGAGATCGCCATATCTGACGCACAGCCAGAGTGTTATACAGAGACATTCCACACGAGCCTATCTCACTGGAGCCTCACTTTCATACCAAGCTCATCTCAGTACAGGGGATTTCAGAACAGAAGTGATGGGGAGAACAAAGCAAGAGAGCAAACGATGCACCATGAATATAAATGTAGAGGCTGCACAGACTTCTGAACTTTTATATATATATATATATATAAGAGAGAGAGAGAGAGAGAGAGAGAGAGAGAGAGAGAGAGAGAGAGAGAGAGAGAGAGAGGGACGTATAGTGGAAGTTCATTACATTTATGGCATTTGGCAGACGGTCTTACCCAGAGTGACTTACAAAAGTGCTTTGCTCATAGAATGACATATGTACTTTCTCTCCCCTGTGTCTCAGACTGAGGAATATTCATGCATGTTCCCTGTCTCAAAGCAGGATGATTAACATGTGTCCTCTGAATTAGAACAGACCACTCTTTGAAGGTGTAGGCCATCTTTATGAGGGTCTTTGCAGTAGGTCCAAAGCTTAAGCACTGCTGTGTTACAGGGCTGCTGATGTCCTGTTGCCTGTCCCAGAAGAGCTCTCCACTGACGCCCTTATGGCTGAGAGGCAGGGAATGGAATGCAGGGTTTCTGCTTAGGCAGGCACGAAGGGGATCTTCACCACACTCCTACCAGGAGTGCAGCCACCTTGCAGTGTGATGTTTGGGATGTGATATTGTGTTGCTGAGTCACTCTATGAGTATATGTTTGCTCATAAGCCCATTTCACTGGAGCAGCGACAGACTTAACAGATAGATCCTATAACTCTGTGATGGTAATAGCTCTATAGGATGGATTGAATGCTTGATAACAGAAGAAGCTTGTCATTTTTTATCCTTAAAATCACACTGCGGACCTTGCAAGCATTTGTTCTGGTGAGCAAATACTAGCAGAATGATAGGGAGCCAGGGTTGTATGTATCACATTAGATTAATATGTCCATTTTTCCTGGGCATG